>NW_020523355.1:130000-288951 GCF_003368295.1 Carassius auratus
TTGTTTTGCAGCCCCTCTCGTGGTGTAGGCCATGTTTGGCTGGATAGTGCTGATCACAGAGCAGTGTGAAAGATTCTTATTTCTCATATGCTGAGCCGTGTGAAGCTAATGTTATGGAATTTTATAAGGCAATTAGGGAAAGTGAAAAGTATTGACACATACACACATACACATGCATGCATGCACACGCGAACACATACAAACACACACACACACACACACACACACACACACACACACAAGTTTGAGCACACACACAATCAGCATTCATTCTGACCATACAATCTACATCTGCAATAATGTGGATGTATCATTATGCATAATTACAGAAGCAGCCATGCAAAGAAAACAGCTCCACAGTGACAATGCAGCCCTTATGACTTATGGTTATCTTATCAGACTCAGGTTTTTATTTATTTATTTATTTATTTATTTATTTGAAGTGTTTGAGAGCCTGGGAGCATCCTGAAAATAAGCACTACCAGAATATATTTGTTTGTTTGCAGTAATGCAAATGCCTTGCAAATGGAGATATAATTAGCATATAAAATGTGTGTGTGCAATGAGCAGAGAGAGGTGAGATATAGCATAAGTCGGTGTACAGTATGTGTGCAGACACATGCATGTTTGTACATTCATCCTCGTGTACCGTCATTGACACCAGAGACACCCACTAGCCAATGAGACCCATAAATCAAAGCCCAACTTCTTTTTTTCTTCACCATGCCTGTCCTTTCTCTGCTCAAAAAGCCCCTATACAACTGCTATACCACCAGCATATCCTTGCCTCAAGATAACCCCTACACAGATTGATACCCTCAATCCCCAGAGAAATGCATGCATAGTTTCCATGGTAGGCAAGACAGGGGCTTTGCCTTTCTCACTAAATGCATTGAGTGTGAAAACAGTTTGCCCCCCGAGAGTGTGAGAGAGTCAAGGTGATCAAAGTGAAAATTTCTGAGGCTTTTTGCTGAAAAGAATTTCACTGATGGATGACCCATTGAAAGTTTAGCCATTTAGGAGAGAATTTATCAGAAAGGAGTAATAGATTTTGGCTTGTAATACATTTGCTGGCCAGGTTGAGAAAGCTAATTTATATGGACAAAAGTATTCAGACTGACGTAATTTCATGTCACATTGTGAAATGTTGGGGGTATTTCAAAATGCAGTTTTTGTGTTATGTTAGAGCACTGAGCTAATTTATCTCCTATTATATCACACTGCTCCGGGTGTCACCATACTTGGCTGTATGTCACGGCACTTTTTAAAAGGCATTAGTGCACTTTTGTATGTTATGGACTTCGAAAAAACTCCAAAACACAGAAACATTTTTGTTTTGGACTTGTTTTTGTGAAAGAAACATGAAGTTTGAAGAGGAACATTTTTATTTTTATTTTATTTTTCTAACACATAAGTATGCAAATTTAATAGTGTTTTCTGCAATCTGTGCTTTATAGCGGTATGGGAAGTCTGTGGATAATTCAGAACCATGGACAGCACCCTAACTCTAGAGCAGAAACTTACAATCTTCTGGGCTCCAAGTAGAAACCAGGAACAGAATAAACACATGCAAAAAAAAAAAAAAAGTTAGGTTTTTAAAACAACTCAGCCTGGCATTACTAATGTAAAATAAGACAAATCACTCCCATTATAATCAACAAAGTATTCTGACAAGCATCTTGTTTCTTCCTCGGCTCCAGCCAAATCATCTTTTTGTAATGGCTGATTAAAATTATGTATTTTGGACTTTATGGAGTTTATATTGTGTTTCTCTCTCTTCCTGATCACCTGCCCTGTTTAGATCTGTTGCTTTAGTTTCCAATTAGTTCTGATTTGTTTCCTTGGTTACTTATGATTTGTAGCTGTCACTCATTCATTAGTTTCCTTATTTATACTCCCTGTTCTGTCCAGTCATTTCCTGTTATTTTCTTTAACATTGTGTGTGCTACATTTGCTCCTGCGATTCTCCTGTGTGTACTCTTTGTGGATTTATAATTAATGATATATTATTATTATAATTAAAATAATATTTGGGGATTATATGCCATTGTGTGCTTTAAATAGCACTACACATTACAGAAAAAATGGCCACTAAGTGAGTATTCTTTCTTTCTCCCATATCCACATGGATCTGCCTGATGTTCAGCTGCTCTGCCTGGAGCAGAAGGTTAATTCACTGGAGGACCATACTGGTCCATAGTGTTTTACCACACCAGCCTCAGCAAGCCGTCTAAGTCGTGCCTCCCAGCCAATGGTTCCAGAGAGAGCTAAGTGTCTACAGTAGTCGACAAACAGCAGAAACCTTTGAAGCTATCTCACTGTGGATGGTTGAGGCCATTCTGTGACTGCCTTGACCTTGGATTCGTCCATTTTTACTCATTGGTGACTGACATGGTAACCCAAGAATGAGGTCTGCTTGACATGGAACTCACACATTTCAGCCTTGACCTATAGTTGGTTCTCCAGTAGACGAGAGAGAAGAGCCTTGACATGGTTGATGTGTTAATGTAGGCTATTACATACTGATTCAGAAGGTCTTGGAAAATCTCATTAATGAATCATTGGAAAACAGCCGGTGTGTTGGCAAGCCCATATGACATAACCTGATATTCATTGTGCCCTCTAGCGGTGAGGAAGGCAGTTTTCCATGCATTGCCCTCTTTTATTTTTATCAGCTTGGAAGCGCCTGCGTGTCAAGTTTGGTGTAAAAGGTGGCATTTCTGTGTTGTTCAAGGGCTGAAAGTGACATTGTTCTGTCCTATATAATCAATACATGGCATTAGTATTTCATATTACTTTTTCACAAAGAATCCTGCAGCAGGTGAAGATGTGGATGGGCAGATGCAATCTTAGTTTAGGGCCTCTTCAGTATATTCCTCCATGGCTTGGGTTTCATTTCTGGATAGTGGGTAGACTTTACTTTTAGGAGGCAAAGCATTGGGAAGCAGGTCAATGGCACAGTCCTATGGGCGATGAGGTGGTAATCAGACTTCTGCCAAGTTGTTGTAACAGGTAGAGATCTTAACCGGTAGAGATCTTAATCTTTTTAACCTCTAGGCCAATGGTTCCCAACCTCTATCAACTCGCGGCCCACACAACCAAAACAAAAAACACATATGTTTGCATGGCCCACTGCAAAAAAAATGAACTGACCCTGCTATTGTTGGGTTAAAAACTTAGTACTGAAGCTAGATTGTTAACTGTCTGTATTGAATGAACTGGCAATGAACAGAAAATAACTCTGCTGTTGTTCTGTAGCATACGCTGCAAAATATTTAAGATAAATTGGCGGTCTCTTCTTAAACCAATCAGCGAGCTCGAATAGTGGAAGCATAGTTACAGTTTAATATGTATTTTTTCTTTATATATATAATTCTATATGAAATTATGTTATTATGATATGACTTAGACATTTTTACATATATGAACAATATTATTTCTTTAATAGTAATTGGCGACCCACCTGCAATACCATCGTGGCCCACAGGTTGAAAACCACTGCTCTAGGCTTTCAATGCTAGACGTGAGACATGGCTGGGGTTTTTCAGCCAAGCAGTGACTTTCACAAACATTTGACCAATGAGTTTGCTCACCATGATGGCAGGAGATGCTGGGGTCATGAATGGATAGCCATGGGTATCCGAGAATATCTTTGTGCATAGGGGAGTCAGTAACATACAGGGAGACTGATTCTTGATGAAACAGACATAGATTGTTAGTGGCTTTGTCTGGTTGGTGATTACCTCTCTGAATAAGGCATCATCCACTGCATTGATCTTGATAGGAGGGATACATAGCTGAGTAGTGATGTTATACTTTTTCATTAGGTCTTGGTTTATCAGGTATAGAGTGGCTCCAGAATCAATCATCTCTGTTAATTCAACAGAAGTCTGTTCAGTCTTTAGGGTAAAAGGGAGCTTGTTACTTAGCAGTGAAAAATCTTAAATATTTACTCAAGGAGCTGTTCGTATCTTATGTGGACATAATTTCATCCACTCTGAGCAGTGAGCATTCTGAACTCAACAGCATAATTAGCTGCAGTATGGTTAACTTGTGGTATGTGAAGAATCTGAGTTGATTTATCCTTGCCCCCAGCAGGATATTCAAACACTTCTCATTATTGTTGGATGAAATAATCAAAAGAGATTCTAAACTGCGTGTCTGTGTCCCAAACTACTGCAGCCTAGTCAATCACTGTAGCGGTCAATATTGTCATCATAAATGCGCTTTTCTTTTCATCTGACTCAAACTTATCCCTTTCATGATCACAGTAGATTATTTCTAGCTGAATGTGTCTATACCGCTGTGCAGATCCATCATACTTATAAGGTTATGCAAAGCTTACCATCTTTGGTGTTGAAAGCAGTGGGACGTAGCGAAATAGATGCTTGACAGGCTGGAGTTTAGCAAGCTGCTCTTGGTAGTCTTTTAATACCCAATTTTGATAAGCAAACGCCTCTTGCAGATTCGAAACCTGCTGGATTCACTTGTGGCAAAGTATTCTGTAACAATGAGGTTGAGGCAAGAGTTAGAATCCATATGCGGAAATTTATTAACAGCAGACTTCATAAACAGAAACATTAAGACAGGAAGAGGGTCAAAACCAAAGTAGCAGTCAAATCCGTCAGCATACACAAGGGTGAGCCTTTGCCTTTTGATCCAAACCCAAACATCAGTGCAATCAGGCCACCAAAACAAAAAGGATAATCCAGGCAATAGAGAAACAGGGCATCAGGCAGATTCATACAGAGGATAGGCAAGCAGATAACAGGGAAAACGTTCAGTAAGGCAGTAGAACTGGCAATACTTTGTAATGTCCAAAAAGCCAAATAGCAGCCAAACAGGAAATGATCACAGAAGCAATAGAGGGAGTAGCACAGTCAGCACTCAGTACTCCCTCTGCTTGCATGGTGTTACATTGAGCACATCTTTTATTTTTCTATACATTTTTTTTATATTCTTGTTATTTTATTATTTATTTTGATATTATGTATTTGTGTCGAAAAGTAATATTCTGTTATCATTTTTATTTATAGCCGAACAAGTCATTTTACTGCTTTATTGTTTGTATTTGTTTGCTGGGGCAAAAAAATATTGCTGAATTTCAACATGTGGTGAATCTGATATTAATTAGAAAATTCCAGTAAAGTTTTTGAATCAAATGACTTTGAATTGTAAAATATATTCTGAAAACTCATATTACCAATATATACATTATGTTTATTTGTAGATAGGTTATCTAGTAGGCTAACATACTCATTGTTTTTCTCAGGAACAAAGAAACAAAGTCAGTGGAATTGTAAATGCTGCCCATTTCTCAGAGAGGTTTGTAGATTCTCCAGCCAAGCACTGACTTTGGCAGCAGAACCAACACCATTTTGGTGCAAACGATAATTTTATGCCTCTGCAAAACAAAACAATAGTCATTCCCAGAGAAAGAAAAAAAACACTCATAGACTTTCAATGTTATGTGATGTCCCCAGAAACCCACTTAAATCATTTTTGTTGATTCATTGACTGCAAACATGCTCATCTATTCTACTTTTAAATGGAGAAACAATTGGTTCTGGATTACAAATCTCAAACGTACTGAAACATTGAGCATATTGCCAACGTGTGAGAGCCAGATAGTACATCCATACAATGGAAGCATTTCGTGTGCCAGAATTTCCCAGCACTCCTGCTAAGCATGCATGCTAATCCCATCAATGACTCTGCAATCGTGAATGTTTTTGTTGAACGTTCCATGTGCCTGACATGCCAATAAAAGCTTGAATGGTGAATGAGATCCAATGGGAAGGGGAACTCACTAGGCTGCAGCAATTTGGGACACAGACACGCAGTTTAGAATGGGAATATGTAGTTTAACGGGAAAGATTTCCGCACCAGACCAATGAGTAGAGTGAGAGAGGGAGCGCATGTGTGTGCATTCAGTGACTTTTAGATTGTAATTTATTTGAATTGTGATTCTGCATGGTGAGACTTTTATATGCAGAACCTAAAGGTTTCACTACATATAAACATGATACATTTCTCAGAATTAAATACAACAGGCTAAGCTGTCTATAGTGGATATATACTAATCATTAAAATAAGCACATTTAATTTTTAGATTATCAGTCTCGGTTGAAGCCCAAACTTTTTTTAGGTTTGTGTTAGAAAAAAAGAAAAAAAAGTGCAGAGTAACATTAATTGCTATCAAAACTAGGCTATGAGATTTTATACAAGACACTTTGACCATTTGGCTTTAAAAGGATTTCAGGTCTTAGTTATTGTTTTAAAAGTTTTAGATTGAGCCTAAATTTAAGTCTCTTTGTTAAAAGAATAGCTCACTCAAAAAGCAGAACACAAAACAAATATAGTTACCATTGCCTTTTAATGGAGGAGCTCCGAGGAGGAGGAGCTCCGCAAGGTGTTCGATCGCTCCGCACTTGTTATCTTTGGTTGGCGTCGGATTACTCCATCCAGTTCCGCACTCTCGCCTGTCTGTCATTGTTTTTAAATAGATTTAGGACCCAGGTTTTTTATTTTTTATTATGACATTGTTATTTGAATATTATGAGTGGAAGTGTGTCTATGTACTTACTTGTTATTATCTATGTATTTATTTGAAACTACGTTGCTGCCACTTGCCAGTACACTCTTGTAAAAGAGATTTTTAATGTATGAAAAAAACAACAAAAAGATTTAGTTTTTTTTCTAAATTCATGTCATAGATCTTACTGTGAGCAATTTGTCATGGTTCAGGGTGCTTCATCGGCTTCCCTGATGTCTGTGTCTTGTCATTGTCTGCAGCTCGTGACCTGGGCAATCAGCGCTGATACATCGGCGCTGGTGTGTGCAGATCACGAGCTGATTGCCCTCACCTGTTGCTTGTTCCCATTTTCCCTTATATATCTATTGTCTGTACCTTGTTGTCAGTAGATTTCGTGTTGACTTTGTGACAGTACTCGTGTCTGTTTCCTTACCTGTTTACTACTGTGTTGCTAGGGAGTCTTACGTTGGCCATGTGCCCGAGATCCTCTGTCTAATTTTTACACGTCCCGTTGGGCATTGCACCAGTGGTGGTATCCATAGCCTGTGTCCACAGGTGACTGTACGGACAGCTTTGGAGTTGTTACACTTGGGGTTTTGTTCGTGTGTGTGTGTCTTCACACATTGGATTATTTTCGGATTCACGGTTGTACCAAATAAACTGTTTCACTTATCCTTTCCTTTGCGCAACTGAACCAGCTCACTGAACTCCTGTTGTACAACCTCCGTCCGAACCAGAGGCCGTGGCTTCCCGTCATGCAGAACCTCGTCTTAATCCACCTGCTCCTTACTCCGGTAAGCCCAACTCATGCAATTCATTTCTGTCACAATGTTCACTGACTTTTTCACTCCAGCCCTCCTGTTTTCCCATGGAGCGATCTAAGGTGGCATTCACCATCACGCTTTTAGTCGGACAAGCGATAGAATGGGGAACGACCATGTGGGACAATGAACATCAGTGTTGCAGCTCATTTAAGGAGTTTTCGGAGGAGCTCCGCAAGGTGTTCGATCGCTCCGCACTTGTTATCTTTGGTTGGTGTCGGATTACTCCATCCAGTTCCGCACTCTCGCCTGTCTGTCATTGTTTTTAAATAGATTTAGGACCCAGGTTTTTTATTTTTTTTATGACATTGTTATTTGAATATTATGAGTGAAAGTGTGTCTATGTACTTACTTGTTATTGTCTATGTATTTATTTGAAACTACGTTGCTGCCACTTGCCAGGAGACTCTTGTAAAAGAGATTTTTAATCTCAAGGAGTTTTTTATCCTGGTTAAATAAAGGTTTGAATGAATGAATCCGCATTGACAACCGGATAGCTCTCCGGTCCCGGCAATGGATGGGCATGGTCTCTCGCGAGCTCTTCTCTGACCTGGTCGCTGGAGCGGCGAGTGATGCTACTTCTCAGCATCTCGTCATGCCTGAGGAGAAGCCCATGCAGATTGGGAGAGCCCGGCTGACGATCACTGAGAGGCACCATCGTCTCACTCACAGTCTGTGTCTTTACTGTGGGGGGGCGGGGCATGTGGCGGCCTCGTGTCCAGTGAAGGGCCGGCGTTTTTCGTCCAAGGAGGGGCGTACGGTAAGCTTCACTAATAAATTGCTGCCCTCTGGTGGTCGTTCCATCCTCTAGGCTTCATTACAATTTAATAAGACTATTCATCAACTATCCGCTTTAATTGATACTGGAGCAGAGGGTGATTTTATGGACAATGAGCTTGCTGCCCGATTAGGTGTTCCATCTGTTCCACTGGCCGAGCCCATTTCAGCCAGGACTCTGTGCGGCACCCATCTCACTAGTATAACACACTCCACCAAGTTTATCATTCTCACCCTTTCGGGTAACCATGCTGAGGAGATTTGTTTTGTCCTCCGGACCACCTGTACGACTGTGCGATAGATCTGTTGCCTGGCACTTCTCCACCTAGGGGGTGCCTTTACTCTCTTTCTGGGCCTGAGATGGAGGCCATGGAGAAGTACATCAATGATTCTCAGGCAGCTGGCATCATCCGGCCCTCTTCCTCTCTGGCTGGGGCGGTGTTTTCTTCCTGGGGAAGAAGGATGGATCGCTCCGTCCCTGTATAGATTATTGGGGCTTGAATGACATCACGATCAAGAATCGTTATCCTTTGCCATTGATGTCATCAGCCTTCGAGCTCTTGCAGGGGGCGACCATCTTTACGAAGTTGGATCTTCACAATGCTTATCACCTAGTTCGGATTAGGGAGGAGGACGAATGGAAGACCGCCTTTAACACCCCCACGGGGCACTTTGAGTATTTGGTCATGCCCTTTGGACTTTCTAACTCCCCGGCGGTCTTCCAGGGATTCGTCAATGACGTGCTTAGAGACATGGTCGACCGGTTTGTATTTGTTTATCTCGATGACATCCTGATCATCAAATTGGGTTTGCCAATTTTTACAGGCAGTTCATTTGTAATTTTAGCTAGGTTGCCTCTCCTCTGACGGATCTCACCTCTACTCGTTGACGTTTCTGTTGGTCGCCGCAGGCTCAGGCTGCATTCTATAATTAAAAGAGTCGCTTTATTTTAGCTCCCATTCTTGTAACTCCTGATCTGTCTCGTCAGTTTGTTGTGGAGGTGGATGCATCAGTGGTGGGTGCAGGGTCAATTTTGTCTTACTGTCACGGTTCAGGGTGCTTCATCTACTTTCCTGATGTCTGTGGCCTATCATTGTCTGCAGCTCGTGACCTGGGCAATCAGCGCTGATACATCGGCACTGATGTGTGCAGATCACGAGCTGATTGCCCTCACTTGTCGCTTGTTCCCATTTTCCCTTATATTTCTTTCTGTGTCTGTCCCTTGTTGTCAGTAGATTTCGTGTTGACTTTGTGACAGTACTGTGTGTCTGTTTCCTTACCAGTTTTCCACTGTGTTGCTCAGGACGTCTAGACGAGGAGTCTTACATTGGCGCGTGCCCGAGATCCTCTGTCTCATTTTTCCACGTGCCGTTGGGCATTGCACCAGTGGTGGTATCCACAGCCTGTGTCCGCTGGTGACTGTCAGGACGGCTCTGGCATTGTTACACTTGGGGTTTTGTTCGTGTGTGTGTCTTCACACATTGGATTATTTTTGGATACACGGTTGTACCAAATAAACTGTTTCACTTATCCTCTGCGTTTGAGTCCTCTCTCTTCATGCCTGACACAATTCATCTGTGTGTTAAATAAAAAAAAATGCCTTGTTTATTCAAAATGCCATAACTGTATTTTCCATTGAAAGTAACATACTTCTCTCTGGCAATGTATGCTGGACTTCTCCAATTATTTAGTCCACTTAAACCTGTCCCTTTCATTCATCTGCCTCCACTTTTTGGAACCGTTGAATATTTAAGTAAAATTCTTGACAATTAAGTCTTGCCATTAACAGGAATTTGCAGAGAGAAGGAAATTTGATGAGTGATTGAGTAATTATTTTTTCAGAGCAGGTTACATGGACAATAAATTAACACTGAGCTCCTAGAAAAGTATCTCTTTCTGTCTTTCCTCACTCTGTTGTTCAGAAATGTGTGAATGAACTTAAACCTGTTGTATTTGCATCTTTATTACATTTAAGCTTCAATGTGTAATCTTCAAATGTTAAAGGGAGAGTTCACACAAAAATGTAATCATGTTTTACTCGCCCTCATGTCATTCCAAACCCATAAGGTTTTGTTCATCTTCAAAACACCGCCTTACCCCGGACTTCCAGAGCCTCTGCCACCACCCTCTACCCGCCCTGGGGAACCACGGCGTCGGCCTGAGGGGGTCACCTGCGTGGCCCGGTCTGCCCAACACGGCCTTACTCCTCTCCGGCAGCCTATGCCCCGACCTCCGAAGCAGGACCTGTGCACCGCGCGGACCCGGGCCTCCCACACTTAAGCCCGGGTTACTGACCTGGCCGTCTGCGCCCTCCTGGAGAACCTAGCCACTGGCCACCCCGCCGGGGTTTTGCCACTGGTCACCCCTCATCAACTTAGGTTTTGGCCACCTCGCCCTGGGACCTCCAGGGTCCGGAGGGCAAGTCCGGCGCCGCGCTCTCATCGCCTTCAACGCTCCCCTGCCACTGGTCACCCCCCATCGACTTAGGCTTTGGTCGGCCGTCCGCCCCAGCCACTGGTACCCCCGGGACGCCGGCGGGGCTGTCGAACAGAGGTCGCAGCGGTTGGGCCTCCTCCTCAGCCAACAAAAACTTGGATCGAGGGATGACTTTCAATGGATCGCAGCGAGTGAGCTGCTCTGCCACGCACAAAACCCTGACCCAGAATCAGGTCGTCTGAGTACAGTTCACAATACTTGGCTGAATGTCATGTCACTTTACAGTAATTAAACCTGAGAAATTTCTATTTCTCCATTAAAAGTCCATTCACCCTAACCATTGATGCTTCAATAAGTTATAAAACATTGAAACATAAATTCATATGAATCAAACTGATCAATCCCATTCTCTTGAAGAGACATGAACACTTTAGGCTTTTATTCACATTTAACATTGATTAGCACACATACATGGAGCACATGTAACATAGTAGACAGAAGATCAAATGTTTGGCTTGTTAAAACCAGTGAGATTTGCTCTTGTGAATCAAGCAAATATGGTTGAGCTGCCTCTGAACATATTTGATATGCTCTATGTAAGTGTGTTGATCAGTATGTAGATATTGATATATTTAGATTATTGTTGTTCTCATTATTTTTATTATTTATTTATTTTTGCTATTTAAAAATAAGTAAATACAAATAAAACTCAGTGCACATATGTCTACTTCAAATTTATTTTGATGCAAGTATTAATTTTATGCTTTGGAAAAGACTAAAGTCTCAAACCCAACAAAATATTCTTTTTAAAAGACGGCTCATTTTAACATGCCCCCCATATATCTACGTCATGATGTGGGAAGGTTTGCATAATGCCAACCAAATGTTCACGCAAAGAAACAAGGTGTAACTTTTATTCTCGCTGTTGCTGCCACCTCCATGTTGTGGAGACACTGTGTGTTTCACTGTGAATGCGAAACGACTTTGTTTACTTTTGTACTGTTCCAGAACAGTTCAACCCAAATATTCAGATTTGTGCAATGCATTTTATGGAGGAAAGTTTCCTGATCCTGGGAGAGTAGATTACAATGCCGGCACTTCTGACTCACAGTTTGTAAGCACGTTTACATAATTAAAGGATTTGCCACTGACAATCCAAACGCGAGATTTAAGCAGTGTAGAGAAGCTATTGTTGTTTGTCATTTCTCTGATCACAAATGCAGACATGGTTTTATGTTTGTGCGGCATGATGCAACACAACGCTTAAAAAGACAGTATACGTTAGCAGTTCTTAATTCCAGTCCTTGTGCCCCCCTGCTCTGCACATTTTGTATATTTTTCTTATCACTTCAGACGTTTGTTCTATTAGAATAAAAATGCCCTGCGAAGTGGATATCATAGTATATTCAGCCATGATTCCAGTTCAGAGCAAACATCTATGTTCCATTCAAAGAGCATTGAAGTGTGCGAGAAATTAATTTAAAATGTATTTATTTACAAAGGTAAATGAATTCACACTTGTCCATGTGTGGAGATGTTGCGCAGCACAAATCCATGAATGAATGTTCCAAAGTGAAGGAAACTTCAACAGATATCCCCTGCTCAGGGAGTAGGGAGCAATGAACACTGTGTAGGGACCACGTCAATCGGAACACAGTTCATGCACAAAGCTCACTTCTAATGAGCTGGTTATCTGAATCAAGAGTGTTAACAAAGAGAGACATGCAAAATAGGCAGAGCTGGGGGTCGCGAGGACTGAAATTGAGAACTGCTGGTATTGTCATTATAATCCGTAATTATGTCACCACTGGATGCAACAAATGCCTCGTTTATAATGGGTTTTTGTCTTGGCGCTCCGGGACACACGGCGTCACAGTACAGAACAGGTGTAACATTTCCATCACACACTTGAGGTATTCGGCCAATCACATCACACTGAAAAGCTGGCAAATCAGAGCACACCACGTTTTTCAGAACGATGAGCTTTGTTAAAATCTATGAGTTTCAGAAAGGCGGGGGACAGAGGATAAACAATAATGTTTTTTTGAAACTTAAACCTCATAAACTAACTTCATTACATCAAATAAACAAAATAAGTTTCTTTTTTGAAACATAATATGATCCTTTTAAGATAATACATTAAAATAATATGGTAATATTATTTAATATATAATATATATGGTATGACACCAATTTGCAATTTCAATCAGCATAACGAGCTGTTTTGTACAACAAAAAATTGGCGGCCAGATGACACAAGAAGCCAGTGCCATAAAAAATTTCAATTAGCCGTGCCCACTCTTACGGGAAAAATTTGGTGAATAGAATACATTTTCTGCCTTATTAACTGCTACATCAGATCACAAAATACAATTATTTCAAACATTTGACTTATTTTATGGAGTACATTATAATATTATGTTTTCTGTTAATAACAGGTTTAGAAACACTTCTCATTACAAGTCATTACAAGGGAAGATGTTTAGCATATATTGCTTTTTCAAATGCACGTTATAATTAAGAATGTGTTTTCTAAAATCAGTGTGTAAACTATACACAAACAACCAATTCAGAGAAAAATAAAATGTATGACAATTATTTGAACGTAAAGCGCAGTTCACAAGTTCGTACTGAACTTTGGATGTCGTATTGAATGGTTCAATATTAGGCCTAGTCCACACGTACATGGGCATTTTTATAAACTGAGTTTTTCCTCAGTTTTTTAAAAAAAATCTTGTCCTCATTAAAACACAAAAATAAGCTATGAAGCGCTGTCAAGAGCATGCTAAACCAACAGGTGGCGATATAATCCTGACTGGAAAGCCATGTTGGGCAATCACTGACTCGCCTCATGTAAACAAAAGATATAGTGGTTTACACCCCCCACATTGCAAGAATTTCTGCAAATCTTCAGAAAACACAAAATCTTCTTAAAAAATGTATTTTATGTATTATTTTTATACAAATACATGAGGTTTTTTTGTGATGAGTTGATACTTATTTGACATGGCATGAAAAAATCTCTTTTGTCCTTCAAGTATTGTCCAATAGAAACATTGTTGGTCAGTTGGTCAGGTCGGGTAAGCCAATTGTGGGTAATCTGTCTGGTGGGATCTGCCTGAAATAGCGTGGGCCTTGTGTTCCCTTGGTGAAACCTGTAATTGACAGGCTGAAAACGACCTGAATATTACTTTCTGACCTCTTAGACTGGGATTTGTTAATATGAGCCTTTGCTGCTATAGTGTGACAAAACATTGAGTAAGAAATTATCCACAGATAAATAAAGTCTTTGCTTTATTCCTCAATTATATATTTAGTGAGCCTGCGATATGATTTGTTTGTTTAATTGTTTCACAAAACAACCAGAACGTTTTATGGAAAGGCTTCAATGTTTCTTTCTTCTACAAAACACAAAAGCCCAAGTAAATGATGGAAAACACTTTCACATATTGTACTTCCCATATGTTATATTCAAAGAGATGACACTGACTTAATACATTTTATTAAAATTTTCTTCTTTAATAATAATAAAAAATATATTAAGTAAATATAAAAAATATTTTTAATAATAATAATAATAATAATAATAAGAAGAAGAAGAATTATTCTTATTATTATTGTGGTTGTTGTTATTGCCTTTTAAAGAGCATTTCCTCAAACTATCATTCTTTTAAATAATAATAATAATAATAATAATAATAATAATAATAATAATAATAATAATAATAATAATAATAATAATAATTAGAATTATCAGTATTATTATTCATTATTATTATTGTTATTTTAAGAAGGAGAAAAAAAATATTATTATTTTTAAAGAAAGAAAGAAAGAAAGAAAAGAAGGGGGGGAAATAATTTCGGAAACGCATACACCGAATAATATAGGATGAAGCATAAATAATAAGGTTAGATGAGCCCCTGCTAAAGCAGAGCAGAGAGTGAGACAAAAGTGCCATTCGAGTGCTTGATTGCAGATCAGTCCCAGCCGATGAGAGAGCTTCAGAGGAGATGTGAAGCAACTAGCACTGAAAAGGTGTCAGGGTGCTTGATGCAGGTAGATGTGTTCATTGCACTGAATCTGGTGTTTATTGCTATGCTGATAGCTGCCACACTTGCCTTTGAGAAAAGGTTAACCATATGCCTCAAAACTACACGCAATATGACAATATCAATATGCCTCATAACATGACTTATTTGACTCTCTGAAGATTTATCCTACGGAGCATATGCTTTTATAAATGACTGACACAGTAATGAAGACATCCAAGCTTACATTGGTGTGTGTGTGTGTGTGTGTGTGTGTGTGTGTGTGTGTGTGTGAAAGTGATGATTCAGAAAGATCCATCTGCTGTCTGACAGAGATGTGTCCTCAGTGGATAGACTGGCTTACAGCTACATTTTAACAATGCAAGACACAATTGAGGATGATATAGAATTTGCTATATACACAATTTTAATTATTGGAATGGCTCAAGGGTGATTCTCTGTTGTGCTACACCAAAACTTACATGGCAGTTTGTTTTTTAAGGATGATGTCATAACAATGATCTATCAGCAATCGAAAATAAGCTATAGACAAGAAATTCATTCAATATGTATGAATTTTCACATCAGAATGGTAAAAAAAAAAAAAAAAAAAAGGATATCATGGTCAGAATGTTTTCATAATGAATGAATTAATTAATTATTAAAATCATTATTATAATTACATAGTAAACAGTAATATACAACATCATACAATTCTATATACTACTAATCCCATCTATTTACTTATTAACACAGGCCAATTTCTGAGCTCTTATTGTTTTTATTAGGCCTGCAAGTTAAAGTTTTGAGGTTAAGGTTTATAGTAAGGACAATAAATTGGGCAGCATTTTGCATGGTACACTGAAAGACCTCAAAGATCCAAGAAAGCTAAAATATTTTTTTACGAATCCTGAAAACTTTCTTAGAGTGCAAAATCTTTGCAAAACCAGTGTGCTCTATACGCTTTATGTGTACATCATCACAAATGGCCACCTTCTGTTAAAAAAACACTGGCATGCTTCTTTTCTGAGCCAAAATGTAGTTCTAGTCCGAGGGAAATTAAAGCTTGTGTAACCATCAGCATCACTCTACAAATGTTATTTTAATAGTTGTAATGCTGTTATGCATCTGGCTTACTGCCATTGCAAACCATTTAATATTTACTAATAGTCACTTAACATAACATCATGTATCGGCTGGTTTTGAATAAATAAGAGAATCACCAATTCTGAGATACAGAGCGAAAGAGGAAAGTGTGCTGGTGACATGTTATTTATTAATTTAATCAACACTTCAACAAATTAGCTAATTTTGCAAACAAATTTTTTTTTTTTTTTGAGTTTCATTTGAAAGTTTTTTAGCTCTTCACAGAAGAAGATTTTTATACTGAACTGAATTTTAAATTAATATTTTCAGACCTCAAACAGAGACAAAGGAGGGAATTCACTGAATGACGTGCATTCTTGTTATATATTACCTTTTGAATGTGACTGTGTTTCAAAGTAAGTATGTTTTTTTTTTCTATAAAAGATTGTATCTGACTTTCATTAAAAAAAAATTTGGTCAAGCTCAGGCACTTTAACATTTAATTAAATAAGTCTACAGTTCAAGAAGTAACATAATGGAACCTAACAAGAAAAAGATAAAGCTTAGCCTTTGAGTGTCTGACAGTAAGCTTACACGAGGGTATGAAATTGAAGTTAATTTTGATATTTTGAAATGTATATTTTGAAATTTATACCACATTGTATCATACCATTATCTGAAGTTTTATTTAACAAGATTTAATGTTTTTTTTAAAAGAAACACCAAGAACACCACAAAGTATCACGGAATTCATAAAAAAATAAATTCATAAAATCCATGCTAATATTTCCTTCTATTTCATTCCTTTTTGTTATGTTGATGTCACTTCCTGGACATCAAAGAACTACATTTTTTAATATACCATCTGTATTAACAAATAACCAATGTCAAGCTGCTTTTCTGTTTTTGCACTAGTTATGAATAAAGTTTGAAACCTGTCAAATCTTAACAAATCTGGCATAATGTCATAAAATAATACATTTACATTTACATTTAATCACTTAGCAGACACTTTTATCCAAAGTGACTTACAAATGAGAACAATAGAAGCAGTCAGGTCAACAAAAGAACAACAACAGTATATAAGTGCCATGACAAGTCTCAGTTAGTCTAGTATAGAACGCATAGTCAGGTTTTTTTTCCTGTCCAGTTTTTATATATATATATATATATATATATATATATATATATATATATATATATATATAAAGACAAAAAAAGGAAAAGTGCTAGTGTTAGTTGGTTAAGTGCAGGCGAAAAAGATGAGTCTTTAGAGGTTTCTTGAAAATGAGTAAAGACTCAAATGAACCACCGACACCAGACTCTTTGGGGGACCACGTCTGCAGTTTATTAAAGACAGGACAAGAATTAAGCATCAACACACTCTCAGTTCTGTGGTCTCTGTGAGGAGTGTGAGGAGATAGAAAAGTGAATCCCTGTCCCCATTAACACTATAACTGCATCTTCTATCAACTATTTCAAGTACACACTACAAATACATGATTTTAGTCAGATAAAGACAGTATACTTTAACTAAGTCAACTGCACAATACCTTATGAGTGTAATCCACCCTTTTTATTTATATTTAAGAACCATATAACTATAGAAACCTGCTGTTCAAAATGGCATGCGGGCGGCAATTTGAACCAGCACATTAAGAGCTCATTAACACGAAACCCATAAAATGCACAAAAATAACAGTATTCAAAACACTAAGTGACTCAGTTCAACATTAAAACATGTCATTCACCGATATTGATCAAAATATTGACTTAATCTCTTATATTTAAACACTTTACTTCAGAGCTCATTTACAACATACCTGTCTCTCTCAAATCCAAAGGTGTTCTAACTTCTAAGCTTTGGGCGAGACGCGATTGGACAACTCGGCAAATGGAAAGACGTCACTCAAACATAAAACTTAGTACATCATTTTAAAATAAAAATATATATATATATTTTTCCTATAGTCTATAAGATATGAAATAAAAATAAAATAGAAATGGATTTAAATTATTTCTGGCAGGGTTTCTCAAGTTTGCTGGAATAATCACAAAACTCAAAACACTACACTCTCCCCTCCTAAACTCAGCAAACTTTAGGGCCATAGGTGAGTTATTTTCCTTTATAGAGGGATACCCAGACTTCAGTCATTCAAAAGAATAGCAAAACATTTTGCTTGGGAGAAATATGCCCTTATACATATAACCATACATTCCTCAATAAAGTACTTCTCAAATCCACTTAAAGTTTTCCTCTATACAATTCTGATCACTTCTTGAAAGGAGAACATACTTGTATTGCTTAATCTAACTCCCCACAAAACTGGAAAGAACTCTTAATAATTCTGCTACTGGGTCTCTTTTAGTTGGTTCAGATATTATCATGCTCATGCACTCAAGCAGTCTTTTAACAGGTTTCACTAACCTGCCTGACATGGTTCTCAAAATTCCCTCATTTGCTTTTGGAATTGTG
Source organism: Carassius auratus (assembly GCF_003368295.1). Classification (NCBI taxonomy): domain Eukaryota; kingdom Metazoa; phylum Chordata; class Actinopteri; order Cypriniformes; family Cyprinidae; genus Carassius; species Carassius auratus. The sequence goes on from NW_020523355.1 coordinate 148,161, forward strand.
TCTGCCCCTGTCACCTTTCTTTGGGAAGCTTTAAGTGTGACTCTAGATCTACTACTTGAGGCTCGAAACCTTGAGTAATGATCTGATCTGTTTTCAGAGCTAGATTCTCTTGGCATGGTAACTGGTTCAGCTTGAACACTGCGACCGTTCACATACCCTCCAGGCATGTCTTCTTCATCAATGCCTTCACTGGCCAAATCTGTCTCGGAGGCACTGCTCAAATCATCTGCACTCCAATCACTTTCTTGGACGTCCTCTGTATCACAATTACTAGACAGTTTGCTGGGTTTGTTCCCTTCATTGGTGATCGAAGGGCCACCAAGTCTCATGTGATCTGCTGAAGCCGAAAGGTGAACTCCTGTGACTTGCCAAATGCCCTGTTCCTGAACAGAATGTGCTCCAACAGGCTGAGATGGTTTTTGACCCTGGCCTTGTAAGATCCAAGCAGCTATCCTCCTGCTCCTTGATTCAGAACTTAACAGAGATCTGTGTTCTTGGTCTTTGTCTTACTTATTTCTCCTTCGGAGACTGTGGAGAACATTGTAGACTCAACTTCTGGCTTCTCCAAGGGCAGAAAGTTTACAGTTAGGAGGAAGTTACGGTGGACCACTTTACTTTTCCTTGTGGTTGGATCTTCAACCCTGTAGGTGTGTAATGTTGGGTCTTTCCATGTCCCACACATCCGCTAGCTTTCTTTTCCCCCTTTCTTTATTATTCACCAGAAGGACACGATCTCCAACTTCCAAGGCAACACCTTTGGATTTCCTGTTGTACTCCTTTGCTTGCCTTCTCTGGGTTCCTGTGGTGTTTCCTTGAGCAATCCTCATTGCCTCCCTAAGATCCCTCTGAAGAGTCTCCACATATTCATCGTAGGTCTGCTTCTCATCATACCTCAGAGCACTCCCAAACATGATTTTTACAGGCATGTAAATGTTTTGGCACCCTGCCAAACATCAGATAGAATGGTGCAAATCCTGTCGTCTCATGAGTGGTAGAGTTGTAGGAAAATGTAACAGTCTGTATCATCTGTGGCCATCTCTCCTTCAGTCAAGGGGGTAAGGAACAAATCATATTTCCAAGGGTGCGGTTGAATCTTTCCATTTGCCCATTACCCATTGGGTGGTAAGGAGTAGTATGGGACTTGCGGACACCAGACACCAACAGCAACTCAGCAATCAATTTACTTTCAAAGTTGGCTCCTTTGTCTGATTGTATCCTTTGCGGAAAGCCATATATATAGAAAAACTGATTCCACAGCTTCTGAGCCACAACTTTGGCTGTCTGGTTTGGGCAAGGGAATGCATGTGCTAACTTTGTAAAGTGGTCCGTTATTACAAGAATGTCAACATTTTCCCCATGTCTCCCTTCTTCAGACCAGAAATCTATACAAACAAGTTCCAGTGGCACATTTGTCTCAATAGATTCAAGGAGTGCTCTAGCCTCAGTCTCCTGAGTCTTCCCGACTACACAGCGCTTACAGTTCGAGACATATCTTTTGTAGTCTGCATCCATACCGGACCAAAAGAATCTCTGACGGACCAGGTGGAGAGTTCTACTTTTTTCTTGATGACCAGCTCTCAGAGGATGAAGAAGCACAAGCTGGTATCTGAGTTTTCCCACCCTATCCTTGGATCTGGGGTGTATGGAATACCAGGGCGGATTCATTATCCCTCTCTCTGCGTGATGGTCTCCTCCTCCTGTCAACAAAGGATAACACACAGGCGATGGTGGGGTCAGCTCTCTCTGTTTCCCCCGTATCTCCTCCATCAAAAAGACTGGGAGCTTATCCACTTCTCCATGAACCAAACTGCTGGTCAACAGAGCACCACGTACAGGTCTGCTGGATTCCCAATCTAGATGTAACACCAATGAGCGGATGGTATTCAACCATCTGTTCCATGTTAATGAATCCTGACCCTTTTGACACATTCTACACTCAAAGACCAGAACGTGAGTTAAAGAAAAAACAAGGACTTTCGTTTTACAACCCTCTTACAACATAACTCACCACCCTGGGCGCTACCATGACAGCAACGTCCTGGCGGGGATGAGAGTTATAACACCTTGGAGACTATCCAGAGATGCGATATCGAACTTCAAAAGGGAAGACAAACACCCCCCCTTCTTGATCGCACATTCCAGTGAAACAGACGCACACACATTCATGAGACGCACACACACTCAATAACAGGCACAAGCATTTTGGCTGGCCCATGGACCTTCTTTTACTAAAACTACCTCTAAATGTATTTTAATGTCTCCCTTTTTGTGCTCAAATGTATGTATGCGGCATAGTGGAATATATGAATGTTACTGTGTGTTTAATGCAAACTTTATATGCATTTCAATAACTCTGTACCTTTGGATACGGGACTGGTAAAATCATAGTTCTTGGTGTCTGTATAATCGTAAAAACACGACTGTAACGAATCTTGATAGCAAATTACAAAAAGATGCATTGTTTCAGAGGAACGATCTTGCTTAAGAAAAATGTTTAACTTTGACATCGCCATAAATTAGACCAGTGGGCGGAGATCAGCAAACAAAGAAGATTTTTCCCGCCTTAGTTTGTTTACACTTCATTGGCTTATACAAAAAAATAGGTGTAAACCTAGATTTACGTAAAAGCTCAGGGAAACCTGTATTCTGGGCATTCCGCCAGAGAGAAAAGAGGATTCCCAGCTTTGCAACCGGACTTCAAGAAGTTCTCCGTTTATTCTTCTTTACTTTTTGTTTCATTCTAGTTTTTCTTTATTGTCTTCTGATATTTGACTTCGTTCAATTGCCTTCATGAGCCAAACGAACTTAAGTCTAGTCATCTTTTGGCAAAGTTTACCTTCGCGTTAACCATCGAGCTCGCGCATCATCTGCTCTGGAAAGAACCACGCTGAGGCCGCACGGACCGGACAATTTGAGCGCAGCTATACACAAGAGCCAGATCAAAGCAAGTACTTTCTTATATCGCAACTAAAATTGCTGTTTAAGGTTGTCTAGGCTATTCCATGTTTGTGAAATTATTCAATGACTTGGGATCTCTTGCAAAGTTAACTGTTTGAAATTGTCACGCTGAGATTGGTTCTCACTTTCACTTCCCCTCCCCCCCTCTCTCTCTCTCTCTTTATCTCTCTCTCTCTCTCTCATTTATCTCATTATTATTCTTGTTCGTTTACCTTGTTTAAATTGTATTTTCGTTTTGCTATATGCTCATATTTACTCCGTGTGAATTGTAGTTATGTACTCTTTAGTCTGTTTTTATTAAATCCTATAATTTGCTTGAATTGAATTGTTTTATTGCTCATTGAGATCGAAGTCCCTGAATCGTGTGATCTACGCTACGAGCTTTGTTTTAGGAATTAATTTCATTAATCTTAGTGGTACAGACACAGAAAATATTGTTTTTTCCTGATCAGAAGATTAATATTTCTTGGAGTTTGTAAGAAGGGTATTTTTATTGAATTTTGATAAGGAAGTCTAGCTTCCAGTTCGCTGGACGAACAGATTGTCTAGAGTAACTTAAATTAATTCTAGTAAAGGGTATCTTTAAATGATTAAATATTCCCTCTTTGGGTAATTTAATATTTGTAAGCAATAAGCACGTTATATTCATAGACTCATGAATATTCACTTCATTTGAATTAATTATTCCCCAGAAAGTGATTGTTGCTACATTATTATGGTGGAGTTTAATTTGGGCAGCGTTCAAACTTTGTTTTTGTGAGCAATATTCATTTTCATGAGCATTTTTGGATGTTAATATTATGTATGCGCATTTTTGAATTGTGAGTTAAGTCGCGCTTCGAGCGAACTCATTTGGCAAAGTGAGCTGTCCAGCAGTTTCTAAAAATACCTATAGTCACTGTTATTTAATAAAAGTAAACTGCAGTAAATGTTAAAAGTCAAGAGAAGACCAACATTTTCATATGAGTAATTAAAAGATGAAGAAATCTTTTATTAATTGTAATATGTAAATCTGAACCTGAGCGATGTTCCTCGGATTCAGTTAAAAAGGCCTTGCTTATTAAATATCGTTATTGTATTCGTGGTGAGCCACAGTGATATTCAAAATTTAAACGATAAAAACTCCTGGTCTAAATTGGCTTAGCTACCCGATTTTAAACCTAAAACATTTAAATCATAAGTGCTATTTTGTTAAATGTTTATGGGAGGTCAACAGATGGACAAAACCTGTTATTAACAGTCGTGTGTTGGTTAGAGAAAAGCTCCGGCCTCACGCGCTGTTTAATTTAGCACCTCAAGGGTCATAAAACCTTTGTCTGTTTGTGAGTTGCGTTTTTGATGCAGAGAATCAGCGCTGATGAGCGCACAGAGATTAGATCATAGTGAAACTGACTGTCATTCCGCTATCTAAACACCAGAGGGAATTTTAGAAGTTTCAAGTTGCCCTGTCTTCTGATTCCAGCTTGCATGAGTGCCATCTCGTGGCAGTTTCAGATAAGGCTCTCGAATTACTAACCTCTATTTCTCTCTGTGATTTATTGAATTAGCTGTCTAAATTCTCAATAATTATTTGCATTAACAGCTTTGCTCGTGCGAATATTATTTCAGTATTAGACAATTTTTGCCTGCCTTTGTTCACATTTACTTTGAATTTGGTTCAAACATGATTTGAATTAGAATTTAATTGTTTAATAGTGCAAATTAAATGTCTCAGGCCAACCACTGATTAACCCATTTAGAAGGAAGTAAGCCATCTAGTGGCAGTCACCTGTTAAGTCAGTTCACAGCTTGCATCTCTCTGATCTCTTTCTTTTCGGTTCTGTTTTGAATTTAGATTTAAACCAGTTTTGAATCTTTAATTAGAATTAAGTTTTCTGCCCACCAGGTTAAGCCACAGAGAGTGAATACGCCCCCTTTGTGGTGAAAACCAGCTTCTTCTTCTCCCGTGCTCATTCCTGTCTTTTGTTATTTATTTTGTTATTATTATTATTATTATTATTTTTTATTATTATTATTATTATTATTATTATTATTATTATTTATTTTTTTATTTATTTTTTAAATAGCCCTTTTTGTTGTTTATCTTTCTTCTCTCTTTTGGCTTAGGTTATTTTGATAATTACCATCATTATCATAAGTTTTTGTTTTATCATTATTAGGTAAAGCTGTTACCTCTCATTTCTACATATATATTTACTCAGTTGATGATTAAACAAACCAAACCTTAATTCACTTTAAGTTTCCTTTGTTCATCCTTTGTGTATTTGATTGTAGAACTCCCTTGGTGACTGGACAGTCATCTCAGGTTTCCAGTGAGCAAGGGGGCCAACCGGCGTTACCAACACTGGCCGTGAGTGAAACTCGGTCCCTCTTATCTCTGTCCGTTTGCGGCACGCAGTGGAGATATCAGCAATTTGGCACTCCAACGGTGATCAATCAGTCCAGCCGACACACGACGCAATCTCTGGGACCAGTACCTAAACCGGGGGCTAAATCGGGGCCCACTTTCTTTTCTAAAGAGAGGGTTCTGGGGAACAGCCCAATTTTGTAGTGCTGTCTGGCGGTTGACATCTTGGTGTTGCCGGTTGTGTTAAAAGTCACAAGCTGTTTGAGAGGGCGCAGCGTCAGAGTAACGGAGGGCCAGTAACGGTGCTCTTTCCTATCTTCACCTTTTTGCATGCTGTTGTGATTCTGTTTCTTGCAGTTCACCGAGAGACCCCAAGGAGAGCTAAGTAGTAGAGCGACAACCGAGCAGCCGGTGTCACCAGGTGACCCACGAGGCTACCCCCTGTCAAGTCTCTATTTTGGGCCGACCCTAATTGGACCTGCCTCCCTGTCTAACTGTCTGCATCAGTTAGCCAAAATTCTTATAGACGGCATAGCCCGTACGATAGCTCGTTAGCCAGAGAACAAACTTGAATTGGCCTCTTTGTGTGTGTGTTGTGCTTCTCTTGTCCGCAGTGAGCCAAAATGTCGCGTGCATCCAGTCCCGCAGTCCCTTGGGATCAGCTAGCGACATGGCTGGAGACGATGACGACCTCCTTCCTGCCAAAGGACACCAGTGACCTGCAGCACTTGAGCCAGAGACAACTGGACACTGAGATGGACCAGCTGATGGCGAACGATCCGACGCAGAGTTACACCCACAAAGAACTCGCCAGGATCACAGGGACCCTAGCTCACCTCCTCATCGCCCAGGCACGGATCAGCGAAAAGAGCAACCACGACTTGGAGCAGGAAGCCGCAGCTCTGAGACTTCGAGTGGAGGAAGCCCTACAGCATCAGGCCCACACCTAGAGTCGTCTAGATAAGCTACTTCTCGAGACCCAAGACCAGCACGAGAAAGAGAACGCTACAGATCCAGAACTACAGAAAAAAGTGGAAAGACTTCAAAATGCCCTGGAGAATCTTCGTCTGGACACAGACCAAAGAGAACATTTGGAGAGAGAAACCCGAGAGAGACTTATAGCCTGCAACGTGAACAGAAAGAGGAAACACACTCCACAGAGTTTCCCCTGGCCAGTGAACCCCAGCGTGTCAGCCAAGAACTTCGAGCTGAAAAAGGGGGTAAAAGCCTGCTTTTCAAAATGTCACCAGCCAGCCTCCACTAACCCCTGTCAGCAGTGGGGGAAGGAAAACCCTTCCAGAAAGTCCGGTTCACCAGCCACGGACTCCAAAAGAACTGGACAAGCTGGCTAGAAACATCCCTACATTCAACCCAGATCCTGCAGGAGGCCACGACATTCACGCTTATTTACAAGATATAGACTTTCACTTGCAAACTGTCACCAACGTAACCACTTGGGACAAATTGTACCTGCTCAGAATTACGTCCAGTCGTGAGGTACGCAGTTTCTTAGACCGTCAACCAGAGACTGTCAAAATGGACTACCAGCAACTGCGAAAAGCTTTGGTGCGTGAATTCTCTGATCCAGAATCAGACCAAGGGCTAGTAACCGCAATGGACCTCAAGCAAGGTCGACTTGAAACCCCACCAAATTTCTACAACCGACTGCGACGTGCCTACTTCAGAGCAAGGAATGAACCAGGCATGGAGGAAGACGTCAACTTCCGAACTTTGTTTCTGCGAAACCTCCATCCTACTTGCAGCCACCATTTGGGAGTGTTAGCGTGCCCGCGTAGCATGTCAACGCAACAGTTACGTGATTTAGCACATAAGGCCTACACCAAACAAAAGACTGTGTCAGAAAAGACTGTAAAACACCCAACTATTTGCTCTGTCTCTGAGTCCTATTCAGAGTTGACCCTAGAGGGCGCCCAACAGCACCCCAGTTATACACCCATCAACCGAGAGTCAAGACCGTTCCAAGCCAGCAGAGGGCAGTGCAGTCGCGGTGGTGGTGCCCGTCCGAAGCACCAGAATGACCGCTCTGGAATTTCCTGGGACCGGCCTCGCCCTTCCCATAACCAAAAGGGGGGGGCCACCTGGGAAGCCGGCCGGCGACCCAGAAATAGCCAACCTCCAGCCTCCAGAACACCAAGCCCAGGGAGGCGGGAGGGGGAACACTCTCGACGTGATGCTTGGAAACTCAAGGCTGAGCCCACATCTAACAAGGAAAGTGCAGCCACATCCGAAGCTGCAGAACTTCTGAGAATACTGAGAGAGTTCCTTCAAAAGAAACCTCACAAGGAGGACAAAAAGGATAAACCAGACACCGCATGACTAAACCTTATGCTTGAAACCAGCACCACTTCCGACGTCTCCACAACTGAACCAAGCACACAGAACACTGTTTTTCAACCACGAACTATTCAATCAATCAATCAATCACCTTTATTTATATAGTGCTTTAAACAAAATACATTGCGTCAAAGCACTGAACAACATTCATTTGGAAAACAGTGTCTCAATAATGCAAAATGATAGTTAAAGGCAGTTCATCACTGAATTCAGTGATGTCATCTCTGTTCAGTGGAAATAGTGTCTGTTTTTACTTGCAATCAAGTCAATGATATCGCTGTAGATGAAGTGACCCCAACTAAGCAAGCCAGAGGCGACAGCGGCAAGGAACCGAAACTCCATCGGTGACAGAATGGAGAAAAAAACCTTGGGAGAAACCAGGCTCAGTTGGGGGGTCAGTTCTCCTCTGACCAGACGAAAACCAGTAGTTCAATTCCAGGCTGCAGCAAAGTCAGATTGTGCAGAAGAATCATCTGTTTCCTGTGGTCTTGTCCCGGTGGTCGTCTGAGACAAGGTCTTTACAGGGGATCTGTATCTGGGCTCTAGTTGTCCTGGTCTCCGCTGTCTTTCAGGGCAGTAGAGGTCCTTTCTAGGTGCTGATCCACCATCTGGTCTGGATACGTACTGGATTCGGGTGACTGAAGTGACCCTCTGATCTGGACACAGACTGGATCTCGTGGCCACGGTGACCTCGGAACAAGAGAGAAACAGACAAATATTAGCGTAGATGCCATTCTTCTAATGATGTAGAAAGTACGGTGTTATGTGAAGTGTTTCCGGTTCCGGTATACCTAATTAATGCAGCCTAAAAATCCTTTAACGGATTTGGATATTAAAAGCATATTAGTATGTTATGTGTATGCCAGGTTAAAGAGATGGGTCTTTAATCTAGATTTAAACTGCAAGAGTGTGTCTGCCTCCCGAACAATGTTAGGTAGGTTATTCCAGAGTTTAGGCGCCAAATAGGAAAAGGATCTGCCGCCCGCAGTTGATTTTGATATTCTAGGTATTATCAAATTGCCTGAGTTTTGAGAACGTAGCGGACGTAGAGGAGTATAATGTAAAAGGAGCTCATTCAAATACTGAGGTGCTAAACCATTCAGGGCTTTATAAGTAATAAGCAATATTTTAAAATCTATACGATGTTTGATAGGGAGCCAGTGCAGTGTGGACAGGACCGGGCTAATATGGTCATACTTACTGGTTCTAGTAAGAACTCTTGCTGCTGCATTTTGGACTAGCTGTAGTTTGTTTACCAAGCGTGCAGAACAACCACCCAATAAAGCATTACAATAGTCTAACATTGAAACCTTGGATTAACATTTCTGCATTTGACATTGAGAGCATAGGCCGTAATTTAGATATATTTTTGAGATGGAAAAATGCAGTTTTACAAATGCTAGAAACGTGGCTTTCTAAGGAAAGATTGCGATCAAGTAGCACACCTAGGTTCCTAACTGATGACGAAGAATTGACAGAGCAACCATCAAGTCTTAGGGAGTGTTCTAGGTTATTACAAGCGGAGTTTTTAGGCCCTATGATTAACACCTCTGTTTATTCTGAATTTAGCAGTAAGAAATTACTCGTCATCCAATTTTTTATATCGACTATGCATTCCATTAGTTTTTCAAATTGGCGTGTTTCACCAGGCTGTGAGGAAATATAGAGCTGCGTATCATCAGCATAACAGTGAAAGCTAACACCATGTTTCCTGATGATATCTCCCAAGGGTAACATATAAAGCGTGAAGAGTAGCGGCCCTAGTACTGAGCCTTGAGGTACTCCATACTGCACTTGTGATCGATATGATACATCTTCATTCACTGCTACGAACTGATGGCGGTCATATAAGTACGATTTAAACCATGCTAATGCACTTCCACTGATGCCAACAAAGTGTTCAAGTCTATGCAAAAGAATGTTGTGGTCAATTGTGTCAAACGCAGCACTAAGATCCAATAAAACTAATAGAGAGATACACCCACGATCAGATGATAAGAGCAGATTATTTGTAACTCTAAGGAGAGCAGTCTCAGTACTATGATATGGTCTAAATCCTGACTGGAAATCCTCACATATACCATTATTCTCTAAGAAGGAATATAATTGTGAGGATACCACCTTTTCTAGTATCTTGGACAGAAAAGGGAGATTCGAGATTGGTCTATAATTAACAAGTTCTCTGGGGTCAAGTTGTGGCTTTTTTATGAGAGGCTTAATAACAGCCAGTTTGAAGGTTTTGGGGACATATCCTAATGACAATGAGGAATTAATAATAGTCAGAAGAGGACCTATGACTTCTGGAAGCACCTCTTTTAAGAGCTTAGATGGTATAGGGTCTAACATACATGTTGTTGGTTTAGATGATTTAACAAGTTTATACAATTCTTCCTCTCCTATAGTAGAGAATGAGTGGAACTGTTCCTCAGGGGGTCTATTGTGCACTGTCTGATATGATACGGTAGCTGACGGCTGAATGGTTGAAATTTTATCTCTAATAGTATCGATTTTAGAAGTAAAGTTGTTCATAAAGTCATTACTGTTGTGGTGTTGGGAAATGTCAACATTTGTTGAGGCTTTATTTTTCGTTAATTTAGCCACTGTATTGAATAAATACCTGGGGTTATGTTTGTTTTCTTCTAAAAGAGAAGAAAAGTAATCAGATCTAGCAGTTTTTAATGCTTTTCTATAGGATATGCTACTTTCCCGCCAAGCAATACGAAATACGTCTAGTTTTGTTTTCCTCCAGCTGCGCTCCATTTTTCGGGCTGCTCTCTTTAGGGTGCGAGTATGCTCATTATACCATGGTGTCAAACTGTTTTCCTTAACCTTCCTTAAGCGTAAAGGAGCAACTGTATTTAAAGTGCTAGAAAAGAGAGAGTCCATAGTTTCTGTTACATCATCAAGTTGTTCTGAGGTTTTGGATATGCTAAGGAATTCGGATACAACTATTGAACTAGCTGTTGCCTCATCAAACAATAGCAACACCCACTCAGTCCAGCAATTATTCATTTCTCATCGGGAAAGACCTGCTTGATCGCTTTGAGCCTTTACTAGATTTCAAACAGCTGAAAGTCTGGGCTCAAGTACGAGAACCTCTTCCCCTCCAACCACACAGGTCGCCGGTGCCAGACGGTCAGGTCACAGAGGTCACGAGAATTCCCACAGAGCCAGACTGTCAGGTCACAGAGGTCACGGGAACCCCAGCAGCCAGCCATAGGTATCCAGCCTCAACAACAAACCAAGGCTCAAGTTCGATCCTCTGTACCTTCAAGGCCACTAAAGACTTGGATACCTACTGCCCCAAGGTCAAAACCGAACTGCAGCTGCATGATATAACAACAACGGAGAGTATTCTGGCCATATGGGCAGACAACTCAGCCATTAGTCTGTCACTATACAATGCAATCACTGAGAAGACACCTGACCTCCCTTATGCCAGCAAGCGCACTCGTTTCCCTTTGATCTCACACCCATCCTCAATGGTGTCTGCTAGAGGAATCTGCGCTTTGCATGTGAAATGGAATTATCGGTGCCTGACTCATTATTTCCTGGTCCTTCCGGACCTGCCCCACGATGTTTACATTGGAGCAGACCTCTTGATTCGCCTCAAGGCTCATGTGGACACTTTTAATGAAGTTGTATGGGCCCCATTGACTTTGCAGCCACACGTTTCCATCAACCATGACAACCTCATATCAGGGCAGACCATCCCAGAAGTCTGCACTTTAGTCAACGAACAGGAAACGGTGGTACCAGCTTACACCAAAGGGGTCGCTATTCGGCTCAACATGCGATGGGGTCAAACTTTAAACCACACGCTGGGTTTCTTCCAACCCTCACCTGAATGTGTGGAACTCGGACTCACACTGGAAGCCACACCCCTCACTGAAGTGTCATCTCGTGTAGTCTACATCCTGTTCAACAACTGCACGGCAACTGACATCAACATTCCCAAGGCCTACCGGTTGGGATGGCTAGTAAGCCATGACTTTCATGATTTTGAACTTGTACTACCTGTCATTGGTCCCATTCCACCCGCACTGATACCCGAAGGGAGTACAGACAGTACATTGTTCACTGCACCCTTCAAACTCATTGCCATCACATCTGTTATGTCTGTGCCTAAAGACCAAGTGTGCAGAACGTAGCTGACCGAGGACGAACACCTCACAATATACACAGTCTCCCACAAGAACGTCGGTGAGGCTCATGAACCTACTACACCTCTCAATGCCAACCCGACTGATGACACACCGATGGAGGAGCCTTACCCAGGTTTTGAATCTCAAGTGCAGCAAATTCTACAAGACGCTAATGCACTTCAAAGCGATACGGATTGTCAAGGACTCAGACAAGTTCTGTATAAGTTCAAAGAATCCTTTGCCAAAGACTCTCTAGACTGTGGTCTCACCAACCTCCACACGGTGCGCATCCCTACGCACCCTGATGCTCCTCCCACTTTTGTCAGACATTACAAGATTCCCATCGCCTCACACGAACCAGTGCAGGAGATCATCGAATCTATGCTTGAAAAGGGGGTCATCCGTCCATGCAACAGCACCTACTCAGCCCCCTAACGGCAAATGGCGACCCACCATTGACTACAGGAAACTGAATCAACAGGTGCCGCTGTCACGATGGCCCATGACCCAGCTAGAACAAGAACTACCCCGAATCAGAGGAGCCACAATCTTCTCTACACTTGATGTGGCCTCTGGATTCTGGACCATTCCGGTCCACCCGGAAGACCAACACAAGTTGGCATTCACATTTGGCAACAGACAGTTCACCTTCAACAGGTGTCCGTTCGGCTACGCCAACTCACCAGCTGAATTCAACATCTTTCTGAACAAAGCCTGCCCAGACGCTAGAATGAGAGGCAACCTGATCTATGTAGACGATGTTCTCATGAAGAGCACAACGGTGGCTGACCACCTGAAAGAAATAGACTATGTTTTGAACCAACTATCCACCGCCGGAGCCAAGATCGCCCTCCACAAAGGACAGTGGTGCCGAACTAAGGTTAACTACGTGGGCCTGCTCATCGGATCCCAAGGCATTGAACCTCAGTCAAACCGCATTCATGCCATTCAGAACATCAAGCCTCCCACCAACGTCTCTGAGCTGCGGAGCTTTCTAGGGGTATGCAATTCCCCTGACAGTTCATCGAAAACTACTCGGACATTGCCAGACCTCTGACAGCTCTGCTAAAAAAGGACTGCCCTTTCGTCTGGTCAGAGGCTCAAGAACACGCCATGAAAGAACTAAAAAGACATTTATGCACAGCTCCGTGTCTTGCTTACCCCGATCCACAAAAGGAATTCTACCTGGAAGCTGGGTTCTCCAACCAATGTCTCAGTGCTGGCCTGTACCAACGGCATGACCAAGACAAGAAAGTAGTTGCCTATGCCAGCAAGACACTGCTTTCACCAGAGTGTAAGTTCTCAGACTGTGAAAAAGCTCTGCTCTGCACTGTATGGGCCATTCAGCGATTTTCCAATTACATTGGGCCACAGAAAGTTATCACAGAGACTTGCCACCAGCCAGTAATGTTCCTCAACAGCCAGCGAATCCGAGATGGCGTGGTCACCAATTCACGCATAGCCACATGGTTAATGGCTCTCCAAGGACGCAATGTTGAGGCACGGTATGCACAGAATCACAAGTCTGCACTGGGCAATGGCCTGGCCGCATGCCAAAACTGTTCTGATAACACATCTGCAGAAGAAATGGGTGTGCAAGAACCCCAACAGCAACAACCGACCTGTCACAGGTACTTTGAAGAGAATGCGTGTCAGGGCATGCTCACAGCCTACGTCGATGGATGCTCCTACAACCACGATGGCATCCTTAAGGCAGGTGCAGGAGTGCTGTGGGTCAACGACCAGCCGTGTTCCCCACAACACTTCAAGTTAGGTCCCCAGTCATCACAATATGCAGAAATAGCAGCCATTCTCATAACTCTGCAGATCGCATCAGCCCATGACATCAGAGAAATCCTCATCTGTACAGACTTTAACTATGCCAGACTCAGTTTTGTGTGCCACCTTCCGGCCTGGAAACAGAATGGTTTCAAAACGGCAAACAACAAGCTAGTCAAACACCAACACCTGTTCCAAGAATGTGATAACATCACCGAAATGCACAATATGACTGTGTACTGGAAGAAGGTAAAGGACACTCTAAGCTACCAGGGCTGGACAAAGACTTAAATGATAAAACCGACGCCCTCGCCAAAACAGGCGCACTACACGGGGAGGTGTGGTCACCCCCAGAACCCACACCCAGCCCCGATGTTGCAGTGTTAACCCGCAGCAAACGACCTTCACATGTGGCAGTGCCCGCCTCACAGTCGCTATCGCTAACTCCGCAGATCTCCAACAACGACATTGCGGATATGCAAGCCTCTGACACTGCCATAAAGACAATTCTTAACCACCTCTCTGACCCCTCCAACCACCCTATCACTGAAGCTGAGCTCAATGATGACTCGTGCCTCCGACACCTGTATAACACCAGACACATGCTACGTGTACAAGACGAAATTCTGTGGTTTGCACCTGATGACAGCACATCGCCACGGCTCGTGGTGCCACGATGCCAAAAGGGGGTAATGCTAATGTACGCCCACGACACACCATGTGCTGGACACCACGGTGCCAGAGCCACGTATGACACACTGAGACAGGTGGCATTTTGGCCCGGCATGCAACAAGATGTGGCAGAGTACGTCAGAGAATGTCTTGTGTGCTGCCAGTTCACACCAGCAAACCCAAACCACAGAGCCCCACTGCAACGCAGAGGGATCACGTTCCCGTGGTCAGACCTCCAAATCGACTGGGTAGGGCCCCTGCCCAGATCAACAAGAGGCAACAAGTACTTCCTCACGGTGGTGTGCCAGTTTACCAAGTGGGTAGAGTGTCTGCCAGCACCCAATGACACTGCCCAAACCACTGCATACCTCCTGATGAACCATATCTTCTCCCGGTTCGGATTGCCACTGAGAGTCAACTCAGACAGAGGTACCCACTTCACGGCCGAGATCATGCAACAGATCTGGAAATGCCTAGGGGTACAAGCTAAACTACACATCAGCCACCATCCAATTGCATCTGGCCAGGTAGAGAGATCGAACCGAGCGGTGGTCGCCATGCTGAAAAAGTATGTGTCTGCTAATCAGAAAGACTGGGATGTGAAACTACCCCTTGTGTTGATGGCCATCAGAGCCACCCCACAGGAATCAACACGGGTGTCCCCTTTTGAACTCATGACTGGGCGGCAGATGACCCTGCCACTACACTTGCTGTATCAACCAGGAGACTCCAACCTTGTCACTGCTTACACCACATTCCAGTACCTTGACGAGCTCCATAGACACTTGAAAACAACGTTTGCTTTTGCCCAGCAACACCTGCAAAAAAGCGCTGAAGGCCAGAAAGCATACTATGATCGGAAAGCGTCACACCAGGAACTGAATGTGGGCGACAGGGTCTTGTATTACCGCTTCACCCCGCCAACTCAGACAGGCCCCCAGCGGCTGTCAAAGAAATTCCTGCCACACTGGAAGGCACCTCATGAGATTATGAACAAACTCTCCCCAGTTGCGTACCAAATCCAGCTAAGTCGGGGATCGAGAGAACCAGTTCTCAAATGGGTCCACCGTAACCAGATTAAGAGACATGTGGCCACTAGCAGAGAAAGACAGGGAGGGGCCAATGCAAGCTAAACACCAACCGCCGCCATCGAAGCGAAAAGACTGTCCCTTCCAACTCGGGACAAACCTCACTGACCTGTTCCCTCTCTCTCTTTTCCCTTCTCCTCCCCATCTCTCTCTCTCTCTCTCTCTGGCCTGTAACAGGATGCTGCTGTGGATTCTCATCCTGTGCCTCCAGTCAACCAGGGGCCAGCCGTCATCAGACATTATCACACCGGGTCCTGCCTAGGGCATTGTATTGAGAGAGCAACCAGGACTCCTGATCACAAATTGTCGGACGTACACCCAGAAAGTATACGTTCGACTCGACCCCCGCAACATCTACAGAGCACTCTACCCCCGCGCAGTAGCCCAGTACAGCTGGGCCGGTGCCCGTTGGACAGAGGATTCCCTCCAGCACGCCGAGGCCGATGTCAAGCACATGCTCAACCAACTTGAGAAGATGACTGTTACCCAGGCGGAACTAGGTGGACACAACCGCCGCCCCAAACGTTTCCTGGGAGCGCTGCTCAGAGCCGCCGCTGCTGTGGGAACTCTGTTCAACATTGGTATGTCCAGTGTCAATGCAGTAAATATAGCCACTGTGAGACAGCATGTGGCTGAAATTCAGACTGAACTTCCACAGCTAAAAGAGCAACTCACTACACAGAGTGCATCCTTGCAAACCATTGGAAAGACTTTGAAAGGAACGGTGGTCATTCTCAACACCCACAGCGTGCTTTTGAACCAGACCATGAACTCCATGAAACAGCTGTTCACTGTGTTCCAGAATGACTTTGCCCAAACGCAGCTGGTCACAGCATTAATGACTGACATGCTACGGGAAGTGAGTTCTTCCATCGACAGTCTAGCCATGGGAAGAACTCCACCATACCTGATACCCCTAAGCTTGGTGCAAGATGTGCTGGCTTCCGCCATCACCACACCCACTGATCCTATGCAAATCCACCTTGCCTACTCTCTAGGTAGTGCTATTCCCCTTTACGTGGATCCTGAGCAGAAGGAGATGAGTTTCCTCCTGAACTTACCCATCATAGAGTCAAGCCGAATCTACAGACTCAAAGACATTGTTAATGTGGGGTTCTGGAAGGATAACACTCATATCAAGATACGTACCCCTGAGGTGGTGGCGTACCATGACAGCAACACCCAGCTGAACTTAGCCCCAAACCTGCACATGTGCACCCTAACTAAAGACATTCACTACCTCTGCCCCAGCAAACCGTTTCTCAGAGACAATACTGATGGAATCTGCGGGTTGCAACCCATGATCAGCGACACGCGTTGCCCTGCCGATGCCCAGCCTCGCAGCCACGTCACCGAGACGCAAGCTGAGATTGTAGGTGATAGATGGCTCGTTAACACTCCAGTACGTATCGCTACACTGACCTACGACCAGCATGACACAGCCACCCGTGTCAATCTGCTTGACCAGAGCATGTGGATTCAAGTCCCACGAGGGGCCATCCTCCACCTCGACGATCTGGCCTTATACCATCTTCCGAGTGAAGAGTACAAATCAGAACTAGAAATCCCATCCTTCTTCAAGAACTACAACTTCACCGTAGGTCCGGAGTTGGAACTGTGGATTGAAAAAGGCGGGCCTCAGCTCATTGACATTGCTCCCGTCGACGCAGCTCTCCAAGCCTTGTCTCGATTGCCCATCCTGAACACCTCACCTGTTGTCCAAGCCTGGACTGCAGCTGACACAGCACTATGTATCTCCATGGTCGTCGGCCACACCCTGACCCTTGGCGTGGCCTTAGTCCTATACAGGAAACTCAACGAGATGCGAATCTCTGCAGCTAAACTCAAGACAACTAGGATTGGAGGTCTCCGATGGAAACCCCGAAGGGAAGGTAACACACCAGGGACGGATAAGGACCTCATCGAGTTGAGTCCTCAGCCCTAACAAACACCTGCTACCCGACTGTCAGGATTCACCTGCCATCCGACCATGGTGGTGGGTGTTGTCCGATAATGACCACAGGGCATCATCCGACAACAAAGGGGGAATGTAACACCAATGAGCGGATGGTATTCAACCATCTGTTCCATGTTAATGAATCCTGACCCTTTTGACACATTCTACACTCAAAGACCAGAACGTGAGTTAAAGAAAAAACAAGGACTTTCGTTTTACAACCCTCTTACAACATAACTCACCACCCTGGGCGCCACCATGACAGCAACGTCCTGGCGGGGATGAGAGTTATAACACCTTGGAGACTATCCAGAGATGCGATATCGAACTTCAAAAGGGAAGACAAACACCCCCCCTTCTTGATCGCACATTCCAGTGAAACAGACGCACACACATTCATGAGACGCACACACACTCAAAAACAGGCACAAGCATTTTGGCTGGCCCATGGACCTTCTTTTACTAAAACTACCTCTAAATGTATTTTAATGTCTCCCTTTTTGTGCTCAAATGTATGTATGCGGCATAGTGGAATATATGAATGTTACTGTGTGTTTAATGCAAACTTTATATGCATTTCGTTAAGAATAACTCTGTACCTTTGGATACGGGACTGGTAAAATCATAGTTCTTGGTGTCTGTAAAATCGTAAAAACACGACTGTAACGAATCTTGATAGCAAATTACAAAAAGATGCATTGTTTCAGAGGAACGATCTTGCTTAAGAAAAATGTTTAACTTTGACATCGCCATAAATTAGACCAGTGGGCGGAGATCAGCAAACATAGAAGATTTTTCCCGCCTTAGTTTGTTTACACTTCATTGGCTTATACAAAAAAATAGGTGTAAACCTAGATTTACGTAAAAGCTCAGGGAAACCTGTATTCTGGGCATTCCGCCAGAGACAAAAGAGGATTCCCAGCTTTGCAACCGGACTTCAAGAAGTTCTCCGTTTATTCTTCTTTACTTTTCGTTTCATTCTAGTTTTTCTTTATTGTCTTCTGATATTTGACTTCGTTCAATTGCCTTCACGAGCCAAACGAACTTAAGTCTAGTCATCTTTTGGCAAAGTTTACCTTCGCGTTAACCATCGAGCTCGCGCATCATCTGCTCTGGAAAGAACCACGCTGAGGCCGCACGGACCGGACAATTTGAGTGCAGCTACACACAAGAGCCAGATCAAAGCAAGTACTTTCTTATATCGCAACTAAAATTGCTGTTTAAGGTTGTCTAGGCTATTCCATGTTTGTGAAATTATTCAATGACTTGGGGTCTCTTGCAAAGTTAACTGTTTGAAATTGCCACGCTGAGATTGGTTTCCACTTTCACTTTCTCTCCCTCTCTCTCTCTCTTTATCTCTCTCTCTCATTTATCTCATTATTATTCTTGTTCGTTTACCTTGTTTAAATTGTATTTTCGTTTTGCTATATACTCATATTTACTCCGTGTGAATTGTAGTTATGTACTCTTTAGTCTGTTTTTATTAAATCCTATAATTTGCTTGAATTGAATGGTTTTATTGCTCATTGAGATCGAAGTCCTTGAATCGTGTGATCTACGCTACGAGCTTGTTTTATATGAATTAATTTCAGTAATCTTAGTAGTACAGATACAGAAAATATTGTTTTTTCCTGATCAGAAGATTAATATTTCTAGTTTGTAAGAAGGGTATTTTTATTTAATTTTGATAAGGAAGTCTAGCTTCCAGTTCGCTGGACGAACAGATTGTCTAGAGTAACTTAAATTAATTCTAGTAAAGGTTACCTTTAAATGATTAAATATTCCCTCTTTGGGTAATTTAATATTTGTAAGCAATAAGCACGTTATATTCATAGACTCATGAATATTCACTTCATTTGAGTTAATTATTCCCCAGAAAGTGATTGTTGCTACATTATTAATGGTGGAGTTTAATTTTGGGAAGCGTTCAAACTTTGTTTTTGTGAGCAATATTCATTTTCATTTTCATGAGCATTTTTGGATGTTAATAATATGTATGCGCATTTTTGAATTGTGAGTTAAGTCGCGCTTCGAGCGAACTCATTTGGCAAAGCCAGCTGATCAGCACAGTAACAGTTTCTAAAAATACCTATAGTCACTGTTATTTTAATAAAAGTAAACTGCAGTAAATGTTAAAAGTCTCCTGTCAAGAGAAGACCAACATTTTCATATGAGTAATTAAAAGATGAAGAAATCTTTTATTAATTGTAATATGTAAATCTGAACCTGAGCGATGTTCCTCTGATTCAGTTAAAAAGGCCTTGCTTATTAAATATCGTTATTGAATTCGTGGTGAACCACAGTGATATTCAAAAATAGAACGGTAAAAACTCCTGGTCTAAAATTGGCTTAGCTACCCGATTTTTAAACCTAAAACATTTAAATCATAAGTGCTATTTTGATAAATGTCTATTGGAGTCAACAGATGGAAAATTCCTGTTTTGTTACATTTGTGTTTTGGAAGTGAACGGATCCTTCCTTCACCCTATGTTTAATATAGCACCACAGAATCAAAACTTTCTGTTTGTTACTTGTGATTTTTGATGCGGAAAATCAGCCTGACAAACGATCAGATAATTTCTAAGTCATATTGAAATTGTAATTCCGCTATCTAAACACCAGAGGGAAGTTTAGAAGTTTCAAGTTGCCCCGTCTTCTGATTCCAGCTTGCATGAGTGCCATCTCGTGGCCGTTTCAGATAAGGCTCTCAAATTACTAACCTCTATTTCTCTCAGCGATTTATTGAATTAGCTGTCTAAATTCTCAATAATTATTTGCATTAACAGCTTTGCTCGTGCGAATATTATTTCAGTATTAGACCATTTTTGCCTGCCTTTGTTCACATTTACTTTGAATTTGGTTCAAACATGATTTGAATTAGAATTTAATTGTTTAATAGTACAAATTAAGTGTCTCAGACCAACCACTGATTAACCCATTTAGAAGGAAGTAAGCCATCTAGTGGCAGTCACCTGTTAAGTCAGTTCACAGCTTGCATCTCTCTGATCTCTTTCTTTTCGGTTCTGTTTTGAATTGCATACGTCGACTCTTACCCTTTCTGATTAATTTCATAATTATGAATGATACATTACTGTTATCGTTGGGTATTATAGGGAATTTATTCCGATTTTCCTATTAATTCTTCTCATCTGCTTATTTTAAATTTTTATTAAAACCAGTTTTTAATTTTTTATTTGAATTAAGTTTTCTGCCCACCAGGTTAAGCCACAGAGAGTGAATACGCCCCCTTTGTGGTGAAAACCAGCTTCTTCTTCTCCCGTGCTCATTCCTGTCTTTTGTTATTTATTTTATTATTATTATTATTATTTTTAATTATAGTTGTTGTTTTTTCTTTAATTTTTTTAATTAATTTTTTTATTATTATTATTTTTTTTTTTTTATTAATTTTTATTTATTTAATTATTAATATTTTATATAGCCCTTTTTGTTGTTTATCTTTCTTCTCTCTTTTGGCTTAGGGCAGGGGTGCTCAACCCTGCTCCTGGCGATCGACTGTCCTACAAAGTTTAGCTCCAATCCTAATCAAACACACCTGAAGTAACTAATTAAGGTCTTCAGGCTCACTTAAAAATGTAAGGCAGGTGTGTTTGATTAAGGTTGGAGCCAAACTTTGCAGGACAGTCGATCGCCAGGAACAGGGTTGGGCACCCCTGGCTTAGGGTTATTTTGATAATTACCATCATTATCATAAGCTTTTGTGTTTGTTTTATCATTATTAGGTAAAGCTGTTACCTCTTATTTCTACATATATATTGACTCAGTTGATGATTAAACAAACCAAACCTTAATTCACTTTAAGTTTCCTTTGTTCATCCTTTGTGTATTTGATTGTAGAACTCCCTTGGTGATTGGACAGTCATCTCAGGTTTCCAGTGAGCAAGGGGGCTGACCGGCGTTACCAACACTGGCTGTGAGTGAAACTCTGTCCCTCTTATCTCTGTCCGTTTGCGGCACGCAGTGGAGACATCAGCAATTTGGCACTCCAACGGTGATCAATCAGTCCAGCCGACACACGACGCAATCTCTGGGACCAGTACCTAAACCGGGGGCTAAATCGGGGCCCACTTTCTTTTCTAAGAGAGGGTTCTGGGGAACAGCCCAATTTTGTAGTGCTGTCTGGCGGTTGACATCTTGGTGTTGCCGGTTGTGTTAAAAGTCACAAGCTGTTTGAGAGGGTGGAGCGTCAGAGTAACGGAGGGCCAGGGACTCTGCTGTTGAGTGTTTGGGAGCGCCAGGGAGGCTGACCGTGCCGCTGGATTCCACCAGGTGAACCAAAAGTGATAAAACCTATCCACTTATTATAAGGCACAGAATATTAGATATTCCCCCAGATATTTATGTTAAGTGTTTGGTCCATTTCCTCTCTCCGCGGTCGCGGTGGTGGTGCCCGTCCGAAGCACCAGAATGACCGCTCTGGAATTTCCTGGGACCGGCCTCGCCCTTCCCATAACCAAAAGGGGGGGGGGGGGGGGCACCTGGGAAGCCGGCCGGCGACCCAGAAATAGCCAACCTCCAGCCTCCAGAACACCAAGCCCAGGGAGGCGGGAGGGGGAACACTCTCAACGTGATGCTTGGAAACTCAAGGCTGAGCCCACATCTAACAAGGAAAGTGCAGCCACATCCGAAGCTGCAGAACTTCTGAGAATACTGAGAGAGTTCCTTCAAAAGAAACCTCACAAGGAGGACAAAAAGGATAAACCAGACACCGCATGACTAAACCTTATGCTTGAAACCAGCACCACTCCCGACGTCTCCACAACTGAACCAAGCAAACAGAACACTGTTTTTCAACCACGAACTATTGAACTAGCTGTTGCCTCATCAAACAATAGCAACACCCACTCAGTCCAGCAATTATTCATTTCTCATCAGGAAAGACCTGCTTGATCGCTTTGAGCCTTTACTAGATTTCAAACAGCTGAAAGTCTGGGCTCAAGTGCGAGAACCTCTTCCCCTCCAACCACACAAGTCGCCGGTGCCAGACGGTCAGGTCACAGAGGTCACGAAAATTCCCACAGAGCCAGACTGTCAGGTCACAGAGGTCACGGGAACCCCAGCAGCCAGCCATAGGTATCCAGCCTCAACAACAAACCAAGGCTCAAGTTCGATCCTCTGTACCTTCAAGGCCACTAAAGACTTGGATACCTACTGCCCCAAGGTCAAAACCGAACTGCAGCTGCATGAAATAACAACAATGGACAGTAATCTGGCCATATGGGCAGACAACTCAGCCATTAGTCTGTCACTATGCAATGCAATCACTGAGAAGACACCTGACCTCCCTTATGCCACCAAGCGCACTCCTTTCCCTTTGAACTCACACCCATCCTCAATGGTGTCTGCTAGAGGAATCTGCGCTTTGCATGTGAATTGGAATTACCGGTGCCTGACTCATTATTTCTTGGTCCTTCCGGACCTGCCCCACGATGTTTACATTGGAGCAGACCTCTTGATTCACCTCAAGGCTCATGTGGACACTTTTAATGATAATCTGGTTACGGTGGACCCATTTGAGAACTGGTTCTCTCGATCCCCGGCTTAGCTGGATTTGGTACGCAACTGGGGAGAGCTTGTTCATAATCTCATGAGGTCCCGTCCAGTGTGGCAGGAATTTCTCAGGAGCATCCATCGACGTAGGCTGTGAGCATGCCCTGACACACATTCTCTTCAAAGTACCTGTGACAGGTCGGTTGTTGCTGTTGGGGTTCTTGCACACCCATTTCTTCTGCAGATGTGTTCAGAACAGTTTTGGCATGCTGCCAGGCCATTGCCCAGTGCAGACTTGTGATTCTGTGCATACCGTGCCTCAACATTGCGTCCTTGGAGAGCCATTAACCATGTGGCTATGCGTGAATTGGTGACCACCCCATCTCGGATTCGCTGGCTGTTGAGGAACATTACTGGCTGGTGGCAAGTCTCTATGATAACTTTCTGTGCCCCAATGTAATTGGAGAATCGCTGAATGGCCCATTCAGTGCAGAGCAGAGCTTTTTCACAGTCTGAGAACTTGCACTCTGGTGGAAGCAGTGTCTTGCTGGCATAGGCAACTACTTTCTTGTCTTGGTCATGCTGTTGGTACAGGCCAGCACTGAGACATTGGTTGGAAAACCCAGCTTCCAGGTAGAATTCCGTTTGTGGATTGGGGTAAGCAAGACACGGAGCTGTGCATAAATGTCTTTTTAGTTCTTTCATGGCGTGTTCTTGAGCCTCTGACCAGACGAAAGGGCAGTCTTTTTTTAGCAGAGCTGTCAGAGGTCTGGCAATGTCTGAGTAGTTTTCGATGAACTGTCGAGAGTAATTGCATACCCCCAGAAAACTCCACATCTCAGAGACGTTGGTGGGAGGCTTGATGTTTTGAATGGCATAAATGCAGTTTGACTGAGGTTCAATGCCTTGGGATCCGATGAGCAGGCCCACGTAGTTAACCTTGGCGGTGGATAATTGGTTCAAAACATAGTCTTTTTCTTTCAGGTGGTCGACCACCGTTGTGCTCTTCATGAGAACATCGCCTACATAGATCAGGTTGCCTCTCATTCTAGCATCTGGGTAGGCTTTGTTCAGAAAGATGTTGAATTCGGCTAGTGAGTTGGCGTAGCCGAACGGACACCTGTTGAAGGTGAACTGTCTGTTGCCAAATGTGAATGCCAACTTGTGTTGGTCTTCCGGGTGCACCGGAATGGTCCAGAATCCAGAGGCCACATCAAGTGTAGAGAAGATTGTGGCTCCTCTGATTCGGGGTAGTTCTTGTTCTAGCTAGGTCATGGGCCATCGTGACAGCGGCACCTGTTGATTCAGTTTCCTGTAGTCAATGGTGGGTCGCCATTTGCCGTTAGGTTTGAGGACGGGCCAGATGGGGGCTGAGTAGGTGCTGTTGCATGGACAGATGACCCCCTTTTCAAGCATAGATTCGATGATCTCCTGCACTGGTTCGTGTGAGGCGATGGGAATCTTGTACTGTCTGATAAAAGTGGGAAGGGCATCAGGGTGCGTAGGGATGCGCACCGTGTGGAGGTTGGTGAGACCACAGTCTAGAGAGTCTTTGGCAAAGGATTCCTTGAACTTATACAGAACTTGTCTGAGTCCTTGACGATCCGTATCGCTCTGAAGTGCATTAGCGTCTTGTAGAATTTGCTGCACTTGAGATTCAAAACCTGGGTAAGGCTCCTCCATCGGTGTGTCATCAGTCGGTTTGGTATTGAGAGGTATAGTAGGTTCATGAGCCTCACCGACGTTCTTGTGGGAGACTGTGTATATTGTGAGGTGTTCGTCCTCGGTCAGCTCCGTTCTGCACACTTGGTCTTTAGACACCGACATAACAGATGTGATGGCAATGAGTTTGAGGGGTGCAGTGAACAATGTACTGTCTGTACTCCCTTTGGGTGTCAGTGCGGGTGGAATGGGACCAATGACAGGTAGTACAAGTTCAAAATCATGAAAGTCATGGCTCACTAGCCATCCCAGCCGGTAGGCCTTGGGAATGTTGATGTCAGTTGCCGTGCAGTTGTTGAACAGGATGTAGACTACACAAGATGACACTTCAGTGAGGGGTGTGGCTTCCAGTGAGAGTCCGAGTTCCACACATTCAGGTGAGGGTTGGAAGAAACCCAGCGTGTGGTTTAAGGTTTGACCCCATCGCATGTTAAGCCGAATAGCGACCCCTTTGGTGAAAGCTGGTACCACCGTTTCCTGTTCGTTGACTAAAGTGCAGACTTCTGGGATGGTCTGCCCTGATATGAGGTTGTCAATCATATATGTTGGTTTAGCTTGTCAGTGTGAATTAAATCCAAATATTTATTTGTATTTTAACCAATTTAAAAGTGAAACCAAAAGAGAGTCTCCTCCCTTTTTTAGTCCGGGAATTGCACCTAGGGGCGCATTTTCTCTCAGACAATGGAAGTCTAAGCACACACACTCAAGAGTGAGATCAGTTGTGTGACAGTTTTTAAATTTTCTGTTATCCATACAGTGTTGTAAAGTCATGAAACTATGCATATTTCCTCAGAATGACTTTTTTTTCTGTATGAAAAAAGGTTTTGAAGTGTTTGGAATTTAAAAATGCAGGAAAATTAATAATTCCATTTTTACTGTCATTTAAAAAAATCACCACGACAAAACCATCCAAGCTATCCAAAACCCATTCACAATTTAAGTTCCTCAATGTTTTTTCAACATGTAGACAAAGTTATATCGACTGTGTTTTAACATTATTCTGATGAAGTTTGAAGCAAATCGAGTAAAAATAAGATGCTGAATTCAAAGCATTTTGAAAATGACACACTTCCTGCTGCCAGTTGGTGGCGCTATAACTTTGACTCCTTATAGTCACATATATGCGATCGACATCATACAACGAATAATCTGATGAAGTTTGATTAAAATCACGCCCGGGTCCCAGCCTCTTCAGGCTCCTTAAGGCCACAGATTCCAAAGTGTGTGCAAATTTTCAAGAGTTTTTGAGTATGTTAAGGACCCCAAAAGCCCCCACAACTTTGACGAAAAATATGACTACTAAACCCAAAATAGCCAACTTCCTGTTGGGCGGAGCCTATGACATGCAGTACGAAAGTTGTTTGGTTTGATGAGATCTACATGTGTACCGAGTTTCGTATGTCTACGTGCAAGTATATATGATATATGGCCCTCCATATTCCAGGGGGCGCTGTAGAGCCCCTGTTCAACGCCCGTGTATCAGTCTCTGCCCGGCCCTAATGGCCGCAGGTTCCAAGGTGTATGCCAATTTTCAAGAGTTTTCGAGCATGTTAAGGGCCTCAAAAGCCCCCGAGACGTTGGAAAAAAATAATAAGAAGAATAATACTAAAATATAGCTGCAAGCAGCGATGTCGGGCTCAAGCCATCAGTGCAATGCCACCCCGGTGGCATCGGGAAAACTGTGCCCAGCAGCATTAGCATTTACAGTAACCCTCTGACAATCAAGTTTTAAGGGATGCGGCAGTTAAAGGGTTAATCCGACCAATCTAGACTTTGAAATCACATACACAGAACAATATATATAACTTTAGTAACACTTTATTTTAATATTTATAAAAAATGTATAAGGTGTGCATTGTAGCCGACACCTATATGAACATTACAATTGTTTTGTGACTGCAAGTCTTTCTTCTCAAATGCTATTGAGCTTCAAATTTGCATTTGAGCCCATGTGAAAAAGTAGCATAATTTACATATGACTTACAGTTTGTTGTAATAAATATCAAACATTCAAATTAATTGTGCATTTTAGCTGTCACCTAGATGAACAATTACAGTTGTTTTTATGACTGTAAGTCATTCTCTTTAAATGCTACTGACGTTAGAAAAGTGTATAACAATATCACATGTAACTTTAGAGACGGTCCCTAAATTTCTTTAGTTTTCTTTTTCTCTGTGCCGGATTGCTGATGTCCTTTACTCGGGCATAGATGTCCATCCATCAATTACGAACATTCAGCCGCAAACATGAGGTGTGAGCGGTCGCGAGCGCGGATGGGAGAATGGCGCATGTTTTTTTTTTTTGAGCAACTGGGATGGTGCCCCCTCTGGGAGTTGGTGCCCTACGAAGGCTGCATACTCTGCATATAGGGAGCGGAGGTACTATCTGGAAGATATATTCCTCAAACCATCGTACAAGAGGAGGTGATGCTAGTTCTTCAAGAATCGCTCAAAACCTATTCAAGTGTACAGTTTCCTTTTATTGCATCTTGAAATAAATATTTCTGAATTCTGAATCAAACTGGGTTGTGTTTATTTATTTATTTTATAAGACAACTGAGACTTTAATCTCCTTTGTAATATATGTGATTTTAAACCAAGAACAATTTATTTATAGATGTATTACTGCTTAATAATGACTATTAAGGGAAAAGGCTTTATAATCATTAACTATTTACTAATGCTTAGCTAATGAGTGCAGTTATTATAAAGTGTTACCAATGCATTTACTAATGTTAACAAATTAGGATATAAGGATTAAGGATTCTTAGGATGTTTTTAAATCCCTAAAACTGTCAGAAAAGGATAAGGCCTAAGAGATTTATTAACCTGTAATGAAAGGAAAAAAACACCACCATTAGCAACAACAAAAACAATAACCATTTAAAATACAGATTTATTTTTCCTGATTATTAAAGGGATGATTAGGTCTCTCTCTCTCTCTCTCTCTCTCTCTCTCTTTCTCTCTCTCTCTGCCAGACAGCCCCTCCCTACAATCCACACACACTGTCAGTCACCAAACATTCACAGTCACCAACCCCCTCACACTCCCCCTCCCTCTCCCCCTCCCTTTCCTCACACAGACAGAGTGGCCAGAGTGAGATCCCGTCAGTTGAGAAGTCTGACAGTTTTTTAATTTTCTGTTATCCATACAGTGTTATAAAGTCGTGAAACTATGCATATTTCCTCAGAATGATTTGATCTTTGTATGAAAAAAATGCTTTGAAGTTTTTGGAAGCTGCAATTTAAACATACAAGACAATTAATGTTTCCCTTTTTACTGTCATTTCAAAAAATCAACACGACAAAACCGTTCAAGCTAACCAAAATCCGTTCGCAATTTAAGTTCCTCAGTGTTTTTTCTTCATGTAGACAAAGTTTGGTGTGTATAGTGTACTTCCCCTGTGAGGAGTATGCATTAATTCACAACTGTAAAATCTCAAAAATACACATTCAAATCAAAATAGCCGACTTCCTGTTGATCGTAGCTTATGACTGTGAATTAGAAAGTTGTCCGACTTGATTAGAACAATTTATGTACCAAGTTTGGTGTCTGTAGCTAAAACTAACCCCCCCACTATTGACAAAAGGTGGCGCTATAGAGTGCCTCCTTCACGCCCTTTTAAAAGCTTTTGCCATTGTCTAGCTATCAATAATACCGATATGTGTTTTGACTTTCATGTAAATCTGAGCTTGTTATCTGCCTCAAACTCACCATAACAGAACATTCAAGTTTGACACGTTGCCATGGCAACACTATATTAGATATCAATATCCCCACAACAGATTTTCATCGGCCGTGTTTTGTCATTATTCTGATGAAGTTTGCAGCAAATAGAGTAAAAATAAGATGCTGAATTCAAAGCATTTTGAAAATGACACACTTCCTGCTGCCAGTTGGTGGCGCTATAACGTTGACTCTTAATAGTCACATATATACATCGGTATCATACAGCGAACAAACCAATGAAGTTTGATCAAACTCAGGCAATGTATGTGGATGTTATTAGGCATTTCCTGTTTCTCATTTATTGCTCTAATTTCAAAGCCTCGCCACGACCAAACCGTTCAAGATATCAAAAATCCCCTGGCAATATTTCATCCCCAATGTCTTGAGATCATGTTGACCGAGTTTGGTGGCAATCAAGTAAAAAACCTATGACAAGTATATTAAATTCCAGAGCAAGCTTTTTTTAAACAGCCCTGAATAGCTGACTTCCTGTTGGGCGGAGCCTATGACATAGAGCGTGAAAGTTGTACAGCTCAATGAGATCTATAAGTGTACTGAGTTTCATATAAATACATGCAAGTGTGTGTGAGCTATGGTTCAAGATTTCTGAAGGTGTTCCAGGGGGCGCTGTAGAGCCCCTGTGCCACACCCGGGTCCCAGTCTCTGTGGCGTCCTGATGGCTGCAAATTCCAATGTGTGTGCCAATTTTCAAGAGTTTTTGAGCATGTTAAGGCCCCCAAAAACCCCCGGAAGTTTAAAAAAAAAAAATATATATATATATAGCTGCAAGCAGCGATGGCGGGCTCAAGCCACCAATGCCATCGCCACCCCGGTGGCATCGGGGAAACTGTGCCCAGCGGGCACATGCATTCACAATATCCCTTTGGCAGAGAGGTTTTAAAGGATATGGCAGTTAATCCGAATCATCTAGACTTTAAAATCACATTCACAGAACAATATATATATATATATATATATATATATATATATATATATATATATATATATATATAGTAACACTTTACAATAAGATTTCATTTATAAACATTATGTTAACATGAACAATATTTATATAGCATTCATTCATGTCAGTTAATATTCCAAACTTAAACATTAAAACATTGTTTTATTGTGATTTTTTTTCCAAGCACATTTTACCAATTCCAAACCATATCAATCTTAATAACTACCATTATTTTTTATTTAATCATTTATGAGTGCTATACAATAGTCCATGAAAGCTGGAAGAGAAAAACTCCTTATATTCATGTGCAGAATTATTAGGCATGTTTTCTTTTACAGATGAAATGCGCTAAAAAAGAGTTTTAACTCAAATTGTTTTAACTCAAAGTCGAAAATTATGAAATACCCATGAGAAATATCAAACACAAATGCAATGCAGAAATGGATAAGTTAAGACTTGACCATTGTACAAAAATGCTGACTGGGTCATGAGGTCCGAAAAGAAGAAGAAAAAAAAAAAAACAGGTCAAGAAGAACTGACAAAAATAATTGCAAAATAATTAGGAATTAATGTGAAGATTAATTTTTAGTAAATTCTGCAAGACAGACTTTCAGGAAAGGAGGTGGAATAAAAATGAGCTCCTAAATCTTAATCCCGGATTCAGGAAGATATATTCCTCAAACCATCGGACAAGAGGAGGTGGTGCTGGTCCTTCACAAGTCACTCTAATCTGTTCATAAAGCCTATATATAAAGTCTTAATATATAGTATTTCACAATACTTCATGGTATTCTAATTAAATCATTTTTTGGAATCTTTGATCTCTCAGAACCTGACACATTGTAATTATGAGACTCCAGGAAGGTGGCAGTTCTGTAAAATGTTGGCACTGGAGACTAAATGCTCCCTGATAGTTTCACACCTAATTCACTTAACACACACACACACACACACACACACACATTACCCACAGTGACAGAGGGACAGAGTGACATCAGATGTATGATAGTTTTTTAATTTTCTATCATCCATATAGTGTTGTATAGTCATGAAACTATGCATATTTCCTCAGAATGACTTGTCTTCTATGTGTACATTTTTTTGAAGTGTTTAGAAGCTCCACTTAAAAAAATAAAAGACATTTACTGGTAACTTTTTTACTGTTATTTCAAAAAATCACCACGACAAAACCATTCAAGCTATTCAAAATTCATCCGTACCTGTACTGTAAGATACATTCTTTAAACAGTGGTAAAAGAGGATGTGGTGCTGATCCTTCAAGTCACTCAAAACGTATCTGTCCATAAAGCCTATAAAGAATTATTCTTAATATACAGTTCACAATACTTCAGCTTGTTATTCTAATTAAGTGAGGGTCATTTTATCAGTAAAATACATAAAATTCATATTATTTTTCTTTGAAAGATTTCTATAAATGATTTAAATCATACTTGTTTCTACAATCATTATTTAAAAGTAATCCTATAGCCATTATTGGTACTAAGAATTGCAAGCTTGATTTATATGTTATGATAGTTTTAATTTTATACTGGCTCTTGAAAATGATAAAGCTATGAAACTTACTGTGCTTCCTTCAAATGATGACTTCTACGTATATAAAAAATTATGAAGAGTTGGAATTAAAAATTTTAAAGATATAGTAAAATAACTATTGTATTTTTTTATGTTACTTTAATAAAACGCTATGGCCACACCATTTATGGTATCCTAAACCCATTCGAAACTGAACATCTTCAGTATATTGGCTTCATGTTAAAAAAGTTTGGTGTGAACTATTTGTGTTTTCTTGGAGGAGAATGAATTCATTTACAGGCTGAGTTTATCATAAATCCACAATAACATTTCTGAGTTCTGTATCAGTCTGTGTTGTTGTTTGTTTATTTTTATTTTTTTATTTTTCATAGGAAGATAACTGACCCTTTACTCTCCTTGTTAATAAATGTGCTTATAAACCAAGAACAAGCTATTTATAGCTGTATTTATAAACTGCTTACTACTGACTATTAATATTTGGACAAGGCTTTATAAAGCATGAACGGACTATTTACTAATGAGTGCAGTTATTATAAAGTGTTATCAATGCATTTGCTAATGTTAACAAATTAGATATTATTTTACAGTGTTATCAAATCCCTTAAATGATTTGTAAGTGTTTTGTAATGATTTTATTGACCTACAAGCATTTGTGAAAGTTCTGCTTGCATTACAGCTTAGTCTTGATCTGTGATCTGAACAGATTTACTGTTACATCCATGAGATTATGTCACAGGATGTCAGAGGTCAGTATCAAATTAGTTTGAAATTATTATTTGCAGCACAAATAAGGTTTTTTAGGATTTTTAAAAATCCCTAAAACTGTCAGAAAAGGATAAGGCCTAAGATTTCTATGTGAGTGGCTAAATTTGTTTGTTTTTATAACTATAATGCATAAACTATGAAGCTATACAAAATGTACAAAAAAGTACAAGTTATTCTTTTCCAATGTTTTTCATTTTTTTTGGATTTACATTTAAAAAAAAATAGCCTATGGCAATCATTCTAAACAGCTTGAATAAAACCTGTCAATATTTATTATAGACCACTATAACTGTGTATAATCTAACAAACGAGTTTATTATGAAAATAAAAGCGTGTACACCAGATAAATTGGACGATAAAGAAATTGCTAACAATAGTATAATAGAGCATGTTTTAGATTTTTAGGCGTTTAGATGCAGAAATGGACAAATCAAATGTAAAATAAAATGTAATTGATTTAATTAAATATAGATTAAGTCTTGTTAGAGCAAAATAATAAATAAATATGTACACACATTAAAAAAACAGCCAAGATGAATGAGTTAAATTTTTTATATAGATTAAAATTGAAGACAGAAGCAGCTGGTATATGCGGTCACTTAATATTAAAATCCAGTAGATCCACTTCAGATTTATTTCTCAACAGTTTATGTTCACGTGGCTGTTTTCGTTTATATTAGCCAAGCTATTATGTATTTTGAAATAATCTTGTATGTGATGTGTTCGTTCGTACGATGAAAGGCAGGATCCTGCAGCTCCAGATGTTATTCTGCCAGTCGCGCTTTCAAATAGTCTTGCACACTTAAACGGGTCACAAACACCTGCATTTAGCTCGTGTTGTGTTATAATGGATGTATTGTGTGCATTTATGTCAATAATTTATGTTAAAAAGCTCTTAAACAAGAATAAATTCGTTAGTTTTGAACTTGTGACACTGTGCGCGGAGGCAGTGATTTCAGATAGGCAGCCGCGAATATTTCATTTTCACACAAACAGTTCAAAAACATCTTAATTTAGCTCTTGGTGTGCTCTAATTGGTGAATTGGGTGATATCGCTGCAATACTTTATTTTAAATAGCTATAAAACAAGAATAAACTCGTTTTATTTCTGAGCTCGTCATTCCACACGCTCATGCTCAGAGCGGTGATTCATCTCTCGTGTTTCTCACGTATCACTGACCACACATCAATTATTAATGAGCCCTGACCTGATAATAATCATATATGTTGGTTTAGCTTGTCAGTGTGAATTAAATCCAAGTATTTATTTGTATTTTAACCGATTTAAAAGTGAAACCAAAAGACAGTCTCCTCCCTTTTTTAGTCCGGTAACTGCACCTGTAGGGGCGCTATTTCTCTCAGACAATGGAAGTCTAAGCACACACACTCAAACAGATGGACAGAGTGAGATGAGATGTCTGACAGTTTTCTAATTTTCTGTTATCCATACAGTGTTGTAAAGTCATGAAACTATGCATATTTACTCAGAATAACTTTTTTTTTCTGTATGAAAAAAAAACAATCCACATTCAAATCAAAATAGCCGACTTCCTGTTGGTCGTAGCTGATGACTGTGAATTAGAAAGTTGTCCGTCTTGATAAGAACAATTTTTGTACTGAGTTTGGTGTCTGTAGCTAAAACTAACCCCCTCACTTTTGACAAAAGGTGGCGCTATAGAGTGCCTCTTCCACGCCCTCTTATGAACTTTGGCCAGTGTCTAGCTGTCTCTAATACTGATATGTGTTCTGAGTTTGATGAAATTCTAAGCATGTTATATGCCTCAAAATCACCTGAGAATTATTCCAGTTTGACATGTTGCCACGGCAACAATATTTTTAGATATCAATATCCCCCCAGCAGATTTATATCGGCTGTGTTTTAACATTATTCTGATGAAGTTTGAAGCAAATCGAGTAAAAATAAGATGCTGAATTCAAAGCATTTTGAAAATGACACACTTCCTGCTGCCAGTTGGTGGCGCTATAACTTTGACTCCTAATAGTCACATATATGCGATCGACATCATACAATGAATAATCTGATGAAGTTTGATTAAAATTAGGAAATGTATGTGGATGGTATTAGACACTTCCTGTTTCTCAATTCTCGCCATAAATTCAACGCCTCGCTACGAGCAAACCGTTCGAGATATCAAAAATCCCCTGGCAATTTTTCATCCCCAATGTCTTGAGATCATGTTGGCCGAGTTTGGTGGCAATCGAGTAAAAAACCTATGACAAGTATATCAAATTCCAGAGCATGCGCTTTTTACATAACTCTAAATAGCTGACTTCCTGTTGGGCGGAGCCTATGACATGCAATACGCAAGTTGTTCGGCACGATGAGATCTATATGTGTACTGAGTTTCATATTAATACGTGCAAGTATGTGTGAGCTATACATCAATATTTATGACTGTGTTCCAGGGGGCGCCGTAGAGCCCCTGTGCCACGCCCGGGTCCCAACCTCTGCAGGCTCCTAAAGGCCACAGATCCAAAGGTGTGTGCAAATTTTCAAGAGTTTTTGAGTATGTTAAGGACTCCAAAAGCCCCCACAACTTTGACGACAAATATGAATAATAAACCCTAAATAGCCAACTTCCTGTTGGGCGGAGCCTATGATATGCAATACGAAAGTTGTTTGTATTGATGAGTTCTATATGTGTACCGAGTTTCGTATGTCTACGTACAAGTATGTATGATATATGGCCCTCCATATTCCAGGGGGCGCTGTAGAGCCCCTGTGCCACGCCCGTGTATCAGTCTCTGCCCGGCCCTAATGGCCGCAGGTTCCAATGTGTGTGCCAATTTTCAAGACTTTTTAAGCATGTTAAGGGCAACAAAAGCCCCCGTAACGTTAGAAAATAATAATAAATATAGCTGCAAGCAGCGATGGCGGGCTCAAGCCATCAGTGCAACGCCACCTCTGTGGCATCAGGTAAATTGTGCCCAGCGGGCACATGCATTCACAATAGCCCTCTGGCAGTGTTACTGCCACATTTTCGTTTCTATTCATTTTCTGTATTTTATTATTACCGTTAAGTGCCACTAGGGGCGCTGTAGCTTAAGAGTGAGCTTCGTATGCAGAGAAGAGGTTAATGCAGAAGAAGAAGCGATCTCTCTAGAGAAAGAAGCGATCTCTCAAGAGAAAGAAAGATGCATGACTAAAGTGTGGTCATTAAGCTAATAAGAGAAATAAGATAAACAAAAAGAAGAAGAAAAAGACTTAAACTAATTCCTCTCTCGGTACTCAGCCAACGAGGTATGTTTTGTATGTTGTATTTGTCAAAATAGTTTTATCTGTTAGATTTCTTTAAGTTAATTATTGTTTGTTCTGTGCTTTTAGTTTTCACGGTGTGTTTATGATCCTGACTAAGCTGGATTCAATAAATCCATCAGTATGAGAAAGCCACTTGTGTCTGTTTGGTACCTGGAGGAATTACAGTGAAAACTCGGTCTGATCTGCATGCGGGTGGAGGCGAGGCGGCATGATCAAAGGAGCAGCAGTCTTGCCACAGCGTGATCGGCACGTGAACAGAGCGGGGAGCGCGCACGGGACCAAAGCACACGATTTGAAGAGCAACACTTTCAGATAAGACCATAAGATGTGTGGACACTCATAAGTTAAGGGTTTGTCTAAACAAGGAAAACAAAACACAAGTTTATGGTTGATTAATCAAACTGTGAAAAGTGAAAGTAACGTTTTGCTATTCCTAGTTTTGTTTTATTAAGCCACAGTGTAAGTTCTAAAGCACCTAAGTTTAAGCATCAGTACTTTTGTTTTATTGGGCTATTTGTAAAATTCTGTATTTTATGTGAACAGTTTAAATGTGAATAACTCTTATTTGAATACGTTTTGGGTATATTTAAGTTGACAGTAATTTAAGTTACATTCATATTACTGCATTAAGATTCAGTGTTACATTTTTATTTTATTCTGCCTTTATATTTTAACTGCCTGCAGTACAGGGGTGACTTTTAGTTAACGTAAAGATTTTGCTGTTTAGTGACAAGTGACAAGACGTTAAAATGACTGATCCAAATACACCACTAAATAGTGCAGAACCCCAGATGCAGTCTGAAGAAACCCAATGTACTGATATTAGTGAGCAGCAAGAATCAGTACAACTTAGAAGAAGTCAGAGAGTGAAAACACTCACAGAAAAGGGAAGAGAAATGCAGGATGAGAGGATTAAAGGACTCCAGCAAAGATTTAACTACAACTATGAAAAGTGGAGAACACGTGCAAAAGCATCCAAGTTACCCCTCTCTCAAACAGAATCCTTGAATAAAGACATACTTGAAGATATTATTGGTGATGTTAGAGGTCTTTGTGCAGATGTCACAAAAGTTTATGAAGAGTTACGTAAGCTCACCCCACCGGATCAGGAGTCACGTCGCAGAGTAGATCTGTGTGTGGAGATCTCAGGTTTCCTCGTGAATAAAGCAACCAGCCGATTGGAAGGAAAAGAGGAACCAGATTGGCCAGAAGCAGGCTCCCTCTTTCAAACTGTAAGCAATAAGTCAAGCTCCTTCAACACCACTAAGAACTCATCTGAGCATTCACATAGATCCTCTATAAAACGTCAAGAAGCCGCAGCAGAAGCAGCAGCGAGTCAAGCTGTTCTCAAAATATTAGAAGAACAAGAAACGGAACAGCAAGAGATAGAAAGACTAGAAGCTGAAGTCAGGAAAAAAGCAGTAGAACAAGAAACATTGATTAGACAAAAGCGCTTAGAAAGAGAGACAGAAGAAATTAGATTAAGAATGCAGAGAGAAGCAGAAGAAGCAAAGTTTAAGGCTCAACAAGAAGCAGAGTATGCAGCTCTGCAGAGAACACTTGATGAAAAGAAAAGAAAAGTACTGCACCTGGAAAAGGTCAAAGATCTAAAGGCAGCACAAGCAAAGATGCAGGTTTATGACCAAATGAGTGCAGTAGAAGCGCAAAAGATTGATGTAACAAAGATTAACACAGAAATGAAAGACGCTGAACATGTAAGCTTCCCATCTCTGCTTAAACAAGTTATACCCCAAGCTGCAGCCACTCCTACAAGTGATGGTACATCAGATCTTGTTAAAGTGCTAGCAAGTGCACTAAGTACTAGCCGTATCCCTGTTCCTGAACCTACTGTGTTTTCTGGGGATTCCTTAAGTTACAGTGACTGGAAGCTGTCATTTCAAACGCTGATAGACCAAAAAAATATCCCAGACAAGGAGAAAATATTCTACCTGCGGAGATATGTGAGTGGACCGGCTAAGAGAGCGGTTGAAGGATACTTCCTGCTTGGAACCGAATCTGCATATGCTGCTGCCTGGAAGATTCTGGATGAAAGATATGGAAATCCATTCACAATCGCGAAAGCCTTTAGAGACAAACTGCATGCATGGCCCAAAATTACCTCAAGAGACAGTTTCGAACTAAGAGACTTTGCAGATTTCTTGCGCAGTTGTGAAGCGGCTACAGCTCACATCAAGTCATTAGAGATCTTGAATGACTGCAATGAGAACCAAAAGATACTTTCCAAACTTCCAGACTGGCTTGCTGCCAGTTGGAACCGCAAGGTTATTGAAATTGAAGAACAAACAAATCAGTTTCCCACTTTCAGCCAGTTTGTTGAGTTTTTATCGAGAGAAGCCAAGATAGCCTGTAATCCTGTTACATCTTTACAGTCACTTAAACAATGTGAGCCTAACAAATCAGACAAACTGAAGCTTACAAAACAGAAAGAAATTGGAGTTAAAACACTGATGACGACTTCACAAGAAAAGATACAACTGGTATGTGTATTCTGTAAGAAACCTAAGCACAGTTTACACAAATGCAGAAGTTTTCTGGAAAAGGCTGTGTCAGACAGAGTCAGCTTTATTAAGTCAGAAAGGCTATGTTTTGGTTGTCTCAAACCAGGCCATCATTCGAAGAGCTGTACCAACCGCAATATTTGTGAAAGGTGCAGTAAAGGGCATCCGACTTGTCTTCATGAAGATAGAGTTAAGGACAAAGGAGAACAAAGGCAACCAATAGCTAATCCAAATCCAAGCAACGAAAGGTCAAGTCAAAGCGACCGAGTTCAAGAACAAGTTACAGCCATGGCTACGACTAACCGAGTCGCAAGTCAAGAAAATAACACACAGACAGCTGCAATCATTCCTGTGTGGCTTTCATCTTCCACAAAACACAAAGAAGTTCTTGTGTATGCTTTACTGGATTCGCAAAGCGATACAACCTTTGTTCTCAGTGAAGTTGCAAAGTTACTAGAGACAAACCAAGAACCTGTTAAACTAGAACTGTCTACTATGTCTTCCCAGACTACAGTTGTTCAGTCCGACAGACTTCAAAATCTTCAAGTTCGTGGCCTTTACTCAAGCAAAATAATCACTTTACCTCCTACATACACACGAGAATTCATTCCAGCCAACAAAGCTCACATTCCAACTAATGAAACAGCTAAAGCTTGGCCACATCTGGAACACCTTCAATCAGAAATCGCACCTTTGCAAGATTGCGAGGTAGGATTGTTGATCGGATACAACTGCTCACAAGCTCTTCTGCCGAGAGAGATTGTGTCAGGCAAGGAAGGCGAGCCATACGCTCAGCGCACCGATCTTGGTTGGAGTATAGTTGGACAAACCAATCACTGCTTGAACTATGGAGATGCAATTGGAATTAGTCATCGCATTATTGTCAAGAAAGTCATCCCAGAGCTTAAGCCTTCTCTAAAGCTTCAGAACAAAGTCCACTATGTCAATAGGACAACAGTAAAGGACATCACCCCTTCGGACATTATCAAAGCACTTGAAGGAGACTTCTCTGAAAGAGCCATTGAGGGCAACCCTGTATCACAAGAAGATTTAAAGTTTCTCACAAAACTCAAAGAAAACATCACACAGAATGAGAGCGGCCACTATGAGATGCCACTACCATTTCGTGACAAAAGACCCACATTACCAGACAATAGAATATGTGCAATGCATCGCCTAAAGTGTCTTGAAAGAAGATTAAAGAAAGACAAATCATATTACAATGATTACACAAACTTCATGGATGACATCATCTCAAGAGGAGATGCTGAAAGAGTCCCTGACAAAGAGTTGAATAACACTCCTGCATGGTATATCCCACATCATGGGGTCTATCACCCACACAAACCCGGAAGAATCAGAGTAGTATTTGATGCCTCGGCCAAGTACCAGGATACTTCTCTCAATGACCACCTCTTAACCGGTCCTGACCTGACAAACGCATTGGTTGGTGTTCTTTGTCGTTTCCGCAGAAGTTCTGTCGCATTCATGTGTGATATAGAGCGGATGTTTCACCAGTTCCATGTCACAAAAGAAGATCAGGATTACTTAAGGTTTCTTTGGTGGGAGAAGGGAGATTTGGAAGCATCACCATCAGTTTACCGTATGAAGGTCCATCTTTTTGGAGCAGCGTCTTCTCCAGGCTGTGCCAACTTTGGCCTGAAACACCTTGCTGCCCAAGGACAAGGTCAATTCAAAGAAAACACCATACACTTTATACAGAGAAACTTTTATGTTGATGACGGTTTGGCAAGCGTTCCTACTGAAAGGGAAGCCATTCAGCTCATCAAAGACTCAAGAGAGCTCTGTTCCAAAGGAAAGTTAAGACTCCACAAATTTGTGTGTAACAGTGAGAGAGTTATGTCCACTATTCCAGAAGAAGAGTGTGCCACAGTGAAAGACCTTGACCTGTCTTTAAGTTTACCACGCATTGAAAGAGCTCTTGGAGTTGAATGGTGCGTCACTTCAGACACATTCAAATTCAGAGTTCAAGTCAAG
The DNA here is from genome assembly GCF_003368295.1 of Carassius auratus. NCBI lineage: Eukaryota > Metazoa > Chordata > Actinopteri > Cypriniformes > Cyprinidae > Carassius > Carassius auratus. Next base: position 187,502 of record NW_020523355.1, read on the forward strand.
TTGAACCCCCTTACAAGAAGAGGTGTACTTTCTACTGTCGCCTCCATTTACGATCCCCTGGGGTTTATTGCACCGTTCGTCCTCTTGGGAAAGCAGATTCTTCAGCAAATGTGCAAGGATAAGGTTGGGTGGGACCACGAGCTTCCAGAGCACTTAAAACCCCAGTGGGAATCCTGGATTAAAGACCTTCCAAGTTTAGCTAACATGCAGATTCAAAGATGTTTCATTCCTACAGATTTCGGTCAGGTTAAAAGCTACGAGTTTCATCACTTCGCAGACGCCAGTGTCAATGGATATGGTGCTTGTACTTACCTGCGAGCCATTAACCAATCAGATCAAGTCCATTGTTGCTTGGTAATGGCCAAGTCAAGAGTCACACCTACTAGTGTCACAACTATCCCTCGACTCGAACTCTCAGCAGCAGTTGTTGCAGTTAGAGTCAGTGATCTACTCAGGACAGAACTTGAAATCCCATACATTGCTGAGTTTTTCTGGACAGACTCCACCGTTGTTCTCGGCTACATAAATAATGATGCAAAAAGGTTTCAAGTCTTCGTAGCGAATCGGATACAAAGGATCAAGTCAAGCACAAAGCCAGAACAATGGGCGTATGTCGCATCAGAGCAGAACCCTGCAGACTACGTTTCTCGAGGCTTAACCGCAGAACAACTGAAGTCCTCTGAATGGTTTGAGGGGCCAGCATTTCTCTGGGAGAAGAACATTCCTGATAGAGATGTTAAGGTGGGAGAGATCAGGGAAAATGATCCAGAACTTCGCAAAGCCTCTGTGTATACCATCAATGCAAAGGAAGAGCAAACTATTTTCAGCAGATTTGAGAAGTTTTCAGAATGGTCCAGATTGATAAGAGCATTTGCAATCTTGAGAAGAAAGGTCAAGGAACACAAGGGTGATATACAAAGGATCAAAGAAAGTACAACTTTGGAAGAAAGAAAAGAAACAGAACTGTTTGTCATCAAAATAGTTCAAGAGAAAGCTTTCGCAGAAGAGATAAAGAGTCTAAAATCAAAGAAAACAGTTTCCAAGACCACAAATCATAATCTGTACAAACTAAGTCCGTTTCTGGACGAAAAAGGAATCCTCAGAGTGGGTGGACGTTTGGGTCAAGCTGTACTACACCCGCATGTAAAACATCCTGCCATACTTCCCAAGGACAGTCATATTTCACCTTTGCTGATCAGACATTTTCACACGAAGGTTCAACATCAAGGTCGTGGAATGACTATGAATGAGTTGCGTGCAAATGGTTGGTGGATTCTTGGGAGCAGCCGTGCAGTTTCATCATACATCTTCAAATGTGTCAGATGTCGCAAATACAGAAGGAAAACGGAGCATCAAAGTATGGGAGATTTGCCAGTAGAACGAACTGAGTCTACCCCGCCTTTCACTTATGTTGGAATGGATTGCTTTGGACCAATATACGTCAAAGATGGACGAAAGGAGCTCAAGAGATATGGACTCATACTAACCTGTCTATGTTCACGAGCCATACATATTGAAGTAGTAGACGACCTGAGTACAGACGCATTTCTAAATGCTCTGCGAGCATTTATTGCAATAAGAGGAAATGTGCGTCAACTGAGATGTGATAGAGGAACCAATTTCATTGGGGCCCAGAGAGAACTCGCAGATCTCATGAAAGAAATGAATCAGGAGAAGGTAAAAGCGCTTGGATGTGAATTTCTCATGATTCCCCCTTCGGCAAGCCATATGGGTGGAATATGGGAAAGACAGATCAGGACCATCCGTAGTGTTCTTTCAGCCATCCTTGACCAGTCAGCAAAGAGACTCGACAGTACATCCTTGAGAACCTTGTTGTATGAGGTAATGGCGATTGTCAACAGTAGGCCACTTTCCATCGAGCATTTAAGTGATCCAACAGGTCCTGAGCCATTAACGCCCAATCACATTCTCACTATGAAGTCAACCATTGTTCAACCTCCTCCAGGAGAGTTTATGAAAGAAGATTTGTATCTTCAAAAAAGATGGAGAAGAGTAGCCAATGAGTTTTGGATTCGTTGGAGGAAAGAATATTTGCTCAACTTGCAACCAAGACAGAAGTGGAATGTACACAGAAGGAATCTGAAGATAAATGATGTAGTGCTTCTACAAGATGACATGGCACCACGTAATGAATGGAAGCTTGCCAAAGTCACTGATGTCTATCCAGGAACTGATAACAAAGTGAGAAAGGTTCGACTTTTGGTTAGTGAAAGGACATATGACAAGCACAGTAAACTTGTGACTAAGACAGTCTCATTAGAACGACCTATTCATAAGGTCATTGTTTTGCTAGAAGCAGAGTAAGGGTTTGTGTTTATTTTCATGTTCAGTTTGTCAGACTGAGTGTAAGTCATAGAAATCCCACAGTAAGAGTTGTGAGATTGGTGGGAGTGTTACTGCCACATTTTCGTTTCTATTCATTTTCTGTATTTTATTATTACCGTTAAGTGCCACTAGGGGCGCTGTAGCTTAAGAGTGAGCTTCGTATGCAGAGAAGAGGTTAATGCAGAAGAAGAAGCGATCTCTCTAGAGAAAGAAGCGATCTCTCAAGAGAAAGAAAGATGCATGACTAAAGTGTGGTCATTAAGCTAATAAGAGAAATAAGATAAACAAAAAGAAGAAGAAAAAGACTTAAACTAATTCCTCTCTCGGTACTCAGCCAACGAGGTATGTTTTGTATGTTGTATTTGTCAAAATAGTTTTATCTGTTAGATTTCTTTAAGTTAATTATTGTTTGTTCTGTGCTTTTAGTTTTCACGGTGTGTTTATGATCCTGACTAAGCTGGATTCAATAAATCCATCAGTATGAGAAAGCCACTTGTGTCTGTTTGGTACCTGGAGGAATTACAGGCAGTCAGGTTTTAAAGGATACGGCAGTTAAAGGGTTAATCCGAATCATCTAGACTTTGAAATCACATTCACAGAACAATCTATTTAACTTTAGTTACACATTACAATAATATTAAATTCATAAACATTAACTATGTTAACATGAACAATAATTATTTTAAGATAATTAACAATAATTAGGTTAAGACTTGACCATTGGACAAAAAATGGTGACTGGGTCACGGAGGCAGAAGAAGAAAAAAAAAATTGGTGAAAAAATGACAAAAATAATTGCAAAAGAATTAAGAATTAATGTGAATATTAATTTTTAGTCAATTCTGCAAGACAGACTTTTCAGGATAGGAGATGGAATAAAAATAAGCTCCTAAATCTAATGCTAGATTCTGGAAGATATATTCCTCAAAGCGTCGTACAAGAGTCACTCAGAACCTATCTGTTCATAAAGCCTATATATAAAGTCTCAATATATAGTATTTTTACAATATTTCATGCTATTCTAATTAAGTCATTTTTGGGATCTTTTAAGTCTCTCAGAACCTGACAATTTGTAATTCTGGAGACTCCAGGAAAGTTGCAGCTCTGAAAAATGGTGGGACTGTAGACTAAATGCTCCCTGATAGTTTCACACCTAATTCTTCACTTTAATTCTTAATTATTTTCCAGTTAATGTGTTTCTGTTCTTCTCCACTTGTTTTTTTCTGACCCCTGTGACCCAGTAAGCATTTTACTGTCCAGTGGTCATGTCTTAACTCTGCAATTACTGTACTGTACTTATTTTGAATATTTCTCATGGGGATCTAATAATTTTGGATTTTCAGTCTGAGTTAAACCTTTGTTTTTGACTCATTTTATCAGTAAAGGAAAAATGGCTAATAATTCTTCACACCTGAATATACAGAGTTTTTTTATTTTCCAGTCTTCATGGTCAACTACGTATATATCACTCTCATTGCCTTTTCTAGTGCAGCTCAACCAATTTACATCCCATTCGTCCGTATTTGTGATATCACAAGTCCTGGAAAATATTTGTTGTAGTCCAAACAAGTTTTTCATAGTTTTTTTCTAAAATGTGACTTTTGTTAAATAAAATTATCCTATTGAATTTGACTTTGAGCTTTGAATCTTTGCAGAACTTTTTTTATGCTGAAACAACAACATTACAGACTAACTAAAGTTGAAAGTGTGAAACAACATAATGGCACTCCCTTAATATGCATTATTAAGCAGTTAATAAATACAGCTATAAATGTTTTGTTCTTGAGCACATCTATAAAGTTCAATCATTGTATTTTCATACTTTTTTAAGGATCTTTTTATCATTTATAAATTAAGTTATTTACAAAAATGAAAAATAAACAAATGCAATATATATATATATATATATATATATATATATATATATATATATATATATATATATATATATATATATATATATATATATATATGTATGTATGTATATAATGTACTGGCTTTCCAATGCCGTTGCCATTGATAATAGGAGTAAGCAAGTTTAGAACACCTACAAACAAGAGTCCATGCAGACGGATGTAGATTCATAACTCTTAAATTCAGATAAATGTCATGTCATGTCACAGGATGTCATAGATCAGTATCAAATGAGTTTGAAATTATTATTTGCAGCACAAATAAGGATTCTTAGGATGTGTTTAAATCCCTAAAACTGTCAGAAAAGGATAAGGCCTAAGATATTTCTTAAGCTGTAATGAAAGGGGAAAAAAACACCACCATTAGCAACAACAAAAACAATAAACATTTAAAATACTGATTTTTTTTCCCCTGATGATTAAAGAGATGATTAGGTCTCTCTCTCTCTCTCTCTCTCCGTCTCTCTCTCTGCCAGATAGCACCTCCCCTTCCTACAATCCACACACACTGTCAGTCACCAAAAATGCAGTACAAGCCTATTAATGATTCCCTTTTTAGTTCTGTGTTTGTTTATTTTTATTTTTTTATTTATTTTTTATTTTGGAAGATAACAGCCTTTAATCTCCTCAAAATAAATGTGCATATAAACTATGAACAATTTAATTATAGCTTTATTTATAAAATGCTTACTAAAATATTAATTTTGGGAGAAGGATATATAAAGCATGAACTGGCTATTTACTAATGCTTAGCTAGGAGTGCAGCTATTATGAAGTGTTACCAATGCATTTACTAATGTTAACAATTGAGACATTATTTTAAAGTGTTACCAAATCCTTAAATAATTTAAAAGTGTTTTGTTATGATTTCATTAACCTTTAAGCATTTGTGAAATAGTTCTGCTTGCATCACAGCTTAGTATTCATCTGTGAGCTGAACAGTTTTACTGTTACATCCATGAGATTATGTAATTTCAAATAAATGTCATGTCACAGGGTGTCAGAGGTCAGTATCAAATGAGTTTTAAATTATTATTTGCAGCTAAAATAAGTATTTTTCGAATTTTTTTAATCCCTGAAACTGTCAGAAAAGGATAAGGCCTAAGATATTTCTTAAGCTGTAATGAAAACAGCACAATTAACAACAACAACAAAAAAATAACAATTTAAAATACAGTTTTTTTCTGGTGATTAAAGAGATGTTTAAGTCCCTCTCTCTCTCCCTGTCTTGTCTGCCACCCACCTCACACCTCACACCTCTCCCCCACTCACACTCACACACACACACACACACAGTCAGCACACATACATTCCTCACACAGAGTGACAGAGTGAGATCAGATGTCTGACAGTTTTTTAATTTTCTTTTAATCATACAGTGCTGTAAAGTCATGAAACTATGCATATTTCCTCAGAATCACTGGTTTTCTAAATGAAAAATGTTTTTTAAAGGTTTGGAAGCTGCAATTTAAAAATACAAGACGATTAATGTTTCACTTTTTACTGTTATTTCAAAAAATCACCACGACAAAACCGTTCAAGCTATCCAAAATTCATTCGCATGTGAACATTCAAGAGTTTTTGAGCATGTTAAGGCCCCCAAAAATGCCCGGAAGGTTTAAAAAAAAATAAAAAAATAATAATAATAATAATAAGAATAATCCTTAGGGGAAAAATAGGGCTAAATATAGCTGCAAGCAGCGATGTCGGGCTCAAGCCATCAGTGCAACGCCACCCCCGGTGGCATCGGGAAAACTGTCCCCAGCGGGCATAAGCATTTACAGTAAACCTCTGACAATCAAGTTTTAAGGTTAAAGTTAGGGTTAATCCGACCAATCTAGACTTTGAAATCACATACACAGAACAATATATATAACTTTAGTAACACTTTATTTTTATATTTATAAAAAATGTCTAAGGTGTGCATTGTAGCTGACACCTATATGAACACATTACAATTGTTTTGTGACTGCAAGTCTTTCTTCTCAAATGCTATTGAGATTCAAATTTGCATTTGAGCCCATTTGCATTTGAGCCCCAGATCACAGCACAGCAGCCCGCTTTTTTTGACTTGGTTCTGGAAGAAAACAAAAGGCTTCGCGAAGAAATCGACCATGTGAGGCAGCAGGTGGAACAGATGTCACTCAAACAGCGTTTTGGGCTGCAGCGATTTACAGGTTCTGACAGTGACATCCGTTTCTATACCAGGTATCCAGACATATTTAATTGAATAAAAATGCATTATACTTTAAGAACACTTTAAATATCTTGCATTTAAAGACTGATATTATACAGTGATCATACTATCTTTACTAATTATATTTAAAAATAAAATATTATTTAATATTAAAACACTTTTTAGTAGGGCTGTAGTACTCGAGTCCGGTCTTTTTTCTCCTTCAAAACAAAACCACATTTGCATGATGTCGCGACTGAAAACGTGTGGAAAACGCTAGGCGCGCCACTCTCCTTATTTCCAAAGCAATCGTAGCCTGCGCTTGCGCTCCAGTGGCGTTTGCTGTGGCTGGGCAACCATGACCCGCTCTCCATGATGATGCAGAAGTTTCAGCAAAGAATAAATGGAATTCCAGCACTTAAAATCACTTGCAGTAGCTCTGCTAATAGATTCATTTAAAAAATGGCTATCCTTGTACAGCTATGATCATCTGTTTCTCCATCTTGCCTTAGCTTTCAGTATTGTTCCGGGAAAGGATGTGCATGACCAGTGGTGCACTTACTGCGACCTGAAAAGTTTAGATGTTTCTAATTTAATTTTCTACCTGTTAGATTGTGTTTTATTTACATCTACACCTAGATAGCCTTTTTTCTTTTTATCAATAAACTTGTATTAATGTATAGCCTTATGCAACAATTACATATGTAAATTTAAAAAAAATTATATATGACATTACATATTTACATTTTCATGTAACAGCCAGTATTTGTATCTGTAACAATCACAAAATTTTTCCTATCTGCATTCGGATACAACATCGTACAGTTACTTGATAAGACTGTTATGACTTTTTATATATTTTTTCGTAGTTATCACTGAACAAGTATGTCGTGTTAAACTGAAATAATTATTAATTTCTAAAATAATATTTATCATGCAAGCAGAGAGATGTCATGACAAACGTTTAGTGATCATTTGATCACAACTGAATCCATTCAATGCACACATTCTCATTACGCAGAACACTTTGAGCGAGTCTTAATGTTAATGAACTTCACTAAACAGATGTGTGTATGCCGCGCAAACCAGCAAAAGGTAAATATGCAAACATGTAGGACAAGTAGACAATGCATCCGTATCGAAGCTGATTATTAGCCTACTCTTGAGAGAACTGATTTGGTTTTTGAGAGACTGAGACGCGCAACGCTGCTGTTTGATTGGCGAGCGCGCTGTGCTTATTCCATTCATTTGTATCATGGTAGCCTAAGCTTTCAATATTTGCCTTTTAAATATATACAAATAATATAACATGTAGCTATGATGTATTATTATAGGTAAAATTACTCTTGCAACGCTCTGGTTTCTGAGAGATAAACAGAGAGGCGACAACAATGCAGTGTTTGATTTGCTCTCTTTTGACTCATAAAGTTTACATTCATTCACTTCTGGCGCTGATGCCCTGGCTCACCTGTTATCTAGCAAACACCAGACTCTGTCAGCTTTAGCCGAGTATTCAGGCAGAATTATTCCTTGCGTTATTCGTTTTTTAAGCCATTATCCGTGCCATTCCGAATTCGGCTTCAGGCACAACCCTAATTATTACATTACATATTTTATTTTTACATGCAACATAGATAAGGTCATATAGTAACAGCTCTACGCAATATTGTAATTCTAAAATTCACTTTGTACTTGCAAACACTTTGTATGCATTATGGTTAATGCATGCTGGAGTAGTCGATTGTTTCCGACAGAGCTCGACTAGTCTATGCAAGCACTAGTACAGTATGACAAAAAGTTCACTGTATTTATGTGCGCATGTCCAGTAGAGCCAAACGTATCCATTCTAGCCTTGCTGCGCGCATTTGTCATATCCCGAGCTTTGCGTGTCTGTGCACTGTGCCAATTAGGCATAGTCATATACATTTTTGACCACAGATATAATGTCAACAAAAAATAAAGTACATAAAAATTATTTGACCTTACAGTCCCAAACTTTGTTTGTTTATCCAAGTTTAGCTCCCAGGGTCGGACTGGGGGTAAAACCAGTACTCATTAGCAAGGCCCCAAAGGAAGAGAGGGCCCTTGAAAAGTATGAATCTGAAATATATATTTTTTACCTGGATATTTTCATGGGTGGGGGCCATGGGGGCCCATCAGGACTGCCTATGCATAGGGCCCAGGATCTTGTTTAACGCCCCTGTTAGCTTTAACCCTAATTATACACACTTGAACCTAATCAAGCTCTTACTAAACACACTAAATGCTGTTTTATAACAAAGTTCGGGAGGAACAGTCGCAGTTCATTAACCTGATTAACACAAGTGGAGGCCAATCAGTAATCAACTCATGACAAGGTATAAATAACAGCAGAACCTATCTCTGTTCATTGACAGTTTTCAGCATCCCGGTTCGCGCTGTCTGTCATCTTATCACAGACGAAATCTTCCTTCCAACAAGGAGATCCATACCGGTGATTTTTCAGATCTGCTACTTTGCTGACCATGATCATTAAACACGGCCGTTGAGCACCATCAAACGTCATCGCGACAGCTGCTCTTCGTGCCAAGCCACACGTCGTGGCCAATAGACCGTGCAAAGTTCAAGCTCGCCTCGCTTGACACCACAATTGATCCGATCAAGACCGGGCTCTCTTTGAGCGCTGGAATCGCAGCACCAGCAGGCATTCAACCAGCCCGCTCTTCAGTTCTTACTGCAGCAAGCCTCTTTCACTTCCCGCAGCGGCTCAGCCTTTCACCGCGCTTTTTCCGGCCGAGGCGAAGTTTGAGGCCGCCTCCTGAGTCATAAATCAATACATTTTCAGATGAAGACGGTAAATACAGGTTTGCGGCCAGAAGTAGTGCGAGAGCCGCGTGGAGTTCCGATCACATATGTATGTGGAAATTCAGATCCAAATTGAGCCTCGGATGCGTTCAAATATTTAAACTTCTGCGACCAGGCCGTGTGCAAACGCCCGACCGGATGTGATCTTTCGGTGCGAGGTCAGAATTACCTATATTTTGTTAACCTTGACATTATTCTTCAACATCATTTATGTAAAATGGTGGTTCATAATAATTATGGCAGAAATAATTATTAAACCATTATTTACGTGATTAGCCCCATAAAACCTACCGTTTTTGTTTAGGGGGTAATCTGATTTGTGACGATGTATTCATACATTATACATTATATTCATTCAAATTATTAACTTTACCATGGTGAACATGTCAAGGTAACAGTTAGGGCTACTGCACGACCAGTTTGAAAGTTAAGCACTTCTGCCGCGAGAGGGAGAAATGCGACAATCGTGTACAAATGTCGCGTGCTGTGGAAAGGAGGCTTAAAGTTTGTTAAATCAGGCCATGAGGTAGTCATCATCCACACTGAAATGTCCAAAGATATCATCTGCCTTACCGTGCTTGTTTAAACCTCACTGAGGTTTTACAGACAAGTTTCATGCAATTATTCTGGCAGGACCAATTTTCTTGGGGACATATTTCACCATACTGGCGTGATCACTATACTCTCGTTTTGCCGCAGGACAGCAGTGTGAGTAAATTCTGAGTTTTTCTAGGACCGTAATATGAAAGCATGCAAGTAAATATCGTTAGAACTGCTTGTAAGTGAATAGCACATAACTGCAATTAACGTTATTGCCATAATCATGTCTGTTGGTATGTTTTACAGACATAATGATTTTCATTGCATAATGATTCCCATAGTTTTCAGAAGCCTCTGTTTCCACAGTCTATACTACAACGTGAAACCAGTGTTCCAGATGTATCCATTAGTGCTAGTGATGTGTCGTTCGTAAACGAATCGTTCTTTTTGAACGAATCTTTTAGGTGAACGAATCTTTTAGGCAAACAAATCTTTCATGTTATCCACGGACTCATATTTCTCGTTCAGTAAAGTTCCTCCCTTCATAGCAGCGCGGCGCTTTAAGCAGCGCATGCGCAGCTCAGTGAACCGGGTAACAACCGTTTCATCCTGTCAAAGAATTACTCAACATCGAGCCGATAGCCTTCGAGTATGAGATGTGACAGAGTATGTGATTTGTTGAATGTAGTAACGAATACACCTTCATGAACGAGTTTCATATGAGTCTGAACTAGATCTAGAGATCTTATCGTTCGTGAGTGAAATGACTGAACTGGCACACTTGTCATTCGTGAACGAACTGAATGAATGGATACATGTCGTTTGTGAATTAAATGAACTGGCACATAGCTTATCTTGTTCGCGAACAAAATGAATTAGAGTAAACTAGGTTAATCTGCTATTTTAGCATGTCAATCTCGAAAATGCAAAGCGCAGTTATAGGTACAGTACTGTGCACATACGCTCGTTTTGATATTTAGCAACTCCACGTTTAATCTATAGACCGTTAAAGAAAGGTTAATCCCCGATTTATGGATGTGAAAATATACAAACTGTCTGACCAAACAATTAAAATGCTAATTAGGCAAGAAACCCTGTGCTTTGTTCATCTGAACAACTCAATTAGACTTCATATATTGAACGCGATTATACACACATTTTAATAAAGCCAGATCAGTTTTTGTAACAAGTGAATGCGTTCGTTGACGTAAGACATAACACATAATACACTCTTTTGCCACCTGCTGGCATATTCTGTGTAAAACGAAGAAATTATCTCTGAACTAATCATTTTGTTGAATGAACCGAAAATGAACGAATCTCTAGAAAGAATCATAATTTCCACCACTAATTAGTGCTGCAACGACGCGTCGACATCATCGCTTACGTCGACTAAACACAAAAAAAAAAAATAATAAAAATAAATTAATAAAAAAAAATAAAATAAAATACGTCGACGCGCGTGCAATGCGTGGACGCGTCACACTGTTTACATCTCGCATAATGGCATACAGTGAATGAAGAAGTTGCATTCTATCACAAACCGAGACCACTGTTATTAAAAGTATGAGAATACTTTAAACAGAGGACAAATAAAACGTCTCTTTGTTCCCTTTGCAAAACCGATATGGTGTACCACGGCAGCACAACTGCGATGAGCGAGCACCTCAGAGGAACATCTAGGCGCTCTCCGGTGTCTCCATGCAATTTAACTGGTTACCCTGTGATCTGGTGACCAACTTCCTGGTTCATGTCTGATATTCTTGCGCTGCGGCATCCTGAAAAGTTGAGATGTTTTCAACTCGATGCGGTGCGGACGCGCCTGAGAAGAAAAAAAAAAAAAAAAAAAAAAAAAAAGACGTGATAGGTGAACGGCCCCTTAAAAGACAGAGCGCCACGAGACAACAGTCACAAACCACCGAGCTACCCAGAATCAGCTCCAGATCTCTGGAAACCATGCTAAACCTTGCAGAACCATAACTACATTCTATGGTCATGATGCTAAAGAACATTTCACGACGTCTCAGACAACGGTAAATTTATGGCTACCGTGGTTTAATTATAAATGCTGTCATAAACTCATATTTACAATAGTAAAATAATTTTTTGCCTCTTATTTTATACTGTAAAAAACTTCCTCCACATTGGTTGAAAATGAACAAAGGTTGAAAATGTTACTAACCTGCCTACTCTTCCCACAGTCAAGGAGGGGGAACTCAGGGCCCAGTGGTTAGAGAGTGGGCTCCTAACCCTAGGGTTGTGGGTTCGAGTCACGGCCCGGCCATGCCATGACTGAGGTGTCCTTGAGCAGGGCACCGAACCCCCAGCTGCACCCTGGGCACCGCAGCATAAATGGTTGCCCACTGCTCCGGGTGTGCGTTCACGGTGTGTGCGCGTTCACTGCCGTGTGTGCACTTGGATGGGTTAAATGCAGAGCTGCTTCCACAGGAGCCTTTTCCATATCTCCCCATTGCCGCAGCAGTGCCTGCTCCCGCAGGAGCCTTTCCGTATCTCCTCACTGCCGCAGCAGTGTCTGCTCCCGCAGGAGCCCCTTTCGTATCTCCTCACTGCCGCAGCAGTGTCTGCTCCCGCAGGAGCCTTTTCTGTACCTCCCCCAGATAAAAAAAAAAAAAAAAAAAAAAAAAAAAAAAAATTCATCATGTTAAGCCATTTCACTGAAATAAGCTGTTCAGTTTTCACGATAAGCGACGTGAATTTCAACAAGGGTTTATGATCAGCTTTGATGCCCCACATTCCCAGTCGCATTAGCCTCTGCACAATACGCCGTTTTCAAACATAATAAAAATTTTTAATTGAAAAGTCTCTCAGCGGACGCAGTAAATATTTATCCGTTTCCACTGCCCGTCCAGCGAGCACCAGTCTCTCAGCGGACGCAGTAAATATTTATCCGTTTCCACTGTCCGTCCAGCGAGCACCAGTCTCTCAGCGGACGCAGTAAATATTTATTTGTTTCCACTGTCCGTCCAGCGAGCACCAGTCTCTCAGCGGACGCAGTAAATATTTATTTGTTTCCACTGTCCGTCCAGCGAGCACCAGTCTCTCAGCGGACGCAGTAAATATTTATTTGTTTCCACTGCCCGTCCAGCGAGCACGAGTCTCTCAGCGGACGCAGTAAATATTTATCCGTTTCCACTGTCCGTCCAGCGAGCACCAGTCTCTCAGTGGACGCAGTAAATATTTATCCGTTTCCACTGTCCGTCCAGCCAGCACGAGTCTCTCAGCGGACGCAGTAAATATTTATTTGATTCCACTGTCCGTCCAGTGAGCACGAGTCTCTCAGCGGACGCAGTAAATATTTATCCGTTTCCACTGTCCGTCCAGCGAGCACGAGTCTCTCAGCGGACGCAGTAAATATTTATCCGTTTCCACTGTCCGTCCAGCGAGAACGAGTCTCTCAGCGGACGCAGTAAATATTTATTCGTTTCCACTGCCCGTCCAGCGAGCACGAGTCTCTCAGCGGACGCAGTAAATATTTATCCGTTTCCACTGTCCGTCAAGCGAGCACCAGTCTCTCAGCGGACGCAGTAAATATTTATCTGTTTCCACTGTCCGTCCAGCGAGCACCAGTCTCTCAACGGACGCAGTAAATATTTATTCGTTTCCACTGTCCGTCCAGCGAGCACCAGTCTCTCAGCGGACGCAGTAAATATTTATCTGTTTCCACTGTCCGTCCAGCGAGCACGAGTCTCTCAACGGACGCAGTAAATATTTATTTGTTTCCACTGTCCGTCCAGCGAGCATGAGTCTCTCAGCGGACGCAGTAAATATTTATCCGTTTCCACTGTCCGTCCAGCGAGCACGAGTCTCTCAGCGGACGCAGTAAATATTTATCCGTTTCCACTGTCCGTCCAGCGAGAACGAGTCTCTCAGCGGACGCAGTAAATATTTATTCGTTTCCACTGCCCGTCCAGCGAGCACCAGTCTCTCAGCGGACGCAGTAAATATTTATCCGTTTCCACTGTCCGTCCAGCGAGCACGAGTCTCTCAACGGACGCAGTAAATATTTATTTGTTTCCACTGTCCGTCCAGCGAGCACAAGTCTCTCAGCGGACGCAGTAAATATTTATCCGTTTCCACTGTCCGTCCAGCGAGCACGAGTCTCTCAGCGGACGCAGTAAATATTTATTCGTTTCCACTGCCCGTCCAGCGAGCACCAGTCTCTCAGCGGACGCAGTAAATATTTATCCGTTTCCACTGTCCGTCCAGCGAGCACGAGTCTCTCAACGGACGCAGTAAATATTTATTTGTTTCCACTGTCCGTCCAGCGAGCACCAGTCTCTCAACGGACGCAGTAAATATTTATTTGTTTCCACTGTCCGTCCAGCGAGCACGAGTCTCTCAGCGGACGCAGTAAATATTTATCCGTTTCCACTGTCCGTCCAGCGAGCACGAGTCTCTCAGCGGACGCAGTAAATATTTATCCGTTTCCACTGTCCGTCCAGCGAGAACGAGTCTCTCAGCGGACGCAGTAAATATTTATTCGTTTCCACTGCCCGTCCAGCGAGCACCAGTCTCTCAACGGACGCAGTAAATATTTATTCGTTTCCACTGTCCGTCCAGCGAGCACCAGTCTCTCAGCGGACGCAGTAAATATTTATCCATTTCCACTGTCCGTCCAGCGAGCACGAGTCTCTCAACGGACGCAGTAAATATTTATTTGTTTCCACTGTCCGTCCAGCGAGCATGAGTCTCTCAGCGGACGCAGTAAATATTTATCCGTTTCCACTGTCCGTCCAGCGAGCACGAGTCTCTCAGCGGACGCAGTAAATATTTATCCGTTTCCACTGTCCGTCCAGCGAGAACGAGTCTCTCAGCGGACGCAGTAAATATTTATTCGTTTCCACTGCCCGTCCAGCGAGCACCAGTCTCTCAGCGGACGCAGTAAATATTTATCCGTTTCCACTGTCCGTCCAGCGAGCATGAGTCTCTCAACGGACGCAGTAAATATTTATTTGTTTCCACTGTCCGTCCAGCGAGCACAAGTCTCTCAGCGGACGCAGTAAATATTTATCCGTTTCCACTGTCCGTCCAGCGAGCACGAGTCTCTCAGCGGACGCAGTAAATATTTATTCGTTTCCACTGCCCGTCCAGCGAGCACCAGTCTCTCAGCGGACGCAGTAAATATTTATCCGTTTCCACTGTCCGTCCAGCGAGCACCAGTCTCTCAACGGACGCAGTAAATATTTATTTGTTTCCACTGTCCGTCCAGCGAGCACCAGTCTCTCAACGGACGCAGTAAATATTTATTTGTTTCCACTGTCCGTCCAGCGAGCACCAGTCTCTCAGCGGACGCAGTAAATATTTATCCGTTTCCACTGTCCGTCCAGCGAGCACCAGTCTCTCAGCGGACGCAGTAAATATTTATCCGTTTCCACTGTCCGTCCAGCGAGCACCAGTCTCTCAGCGGACGCAGTAAGTCCATCCAGCGAGCACTAGTCTCTCAGCAGACGCAGTAAATATTTATCCGTTCCACTGTCCGTCCAGCGAGCACTAGTATATTTATCCGTTTCCACTGTCCGTCCAGCGAGCACCAGTCTCTCAGAGGACGCAGTAAATATTTATCCGTTTCCACTGTCCGTCCAGCGAGCACTAGTCTCTCAGCGGACGCAGTAAATATTCATCCGTTTCCACTTTCCGTCCAGTGAGCATGAGTCTCTCAGCGGACGCAGTAAATATTTATCCGTTTCCACTGTCCGTCCAGCGAGCACCAGTCTCTCAGCGGACGCAGTAAATATTTATTCATTCCACTGTCCGTCCAGCGAGCCTCAGTCTCCCAGCGGACCCAGTAAATATCTATTTTCATTATTATTTTTCTTTCCTCTGTCTGTCCAGCGAGCCTCAGCCTCCCAGCGGACACAGAAAATACCTATTTGTCTCCTCTATCAGTCCGCGAGCACTAGTCTCCGAGCGGACTCAATAACATCTATTTTTCCACTGTTTGTCCAGCGAGCACTAGTCTCCCAGCGGACGCAGAAATATCCATTGATTTCCCTGTCCGTCCAGCGAGCGCTAGTCTCTCAGCGGATGCAGTAATTATCTAATTCCTTCTACCTGTCCATTGGGCCTCAGTCTCCAAGGGGACACCGTAAATACATATTTTTTCCTCTGCCTGTCCAGCGAGCACTAGTCTCTCAGCGGACGCAGTATGCATCCATCTCTTCCTGTTCTTCGTCCAGCAAGCCCAGTCTTCCAGCGGACGCAGGGACATAATTCGTCTCCCATATCTGTCCAGCGAGCCTCAGTCTCCCAGCGGACGCAGTAATATCTATTGGTTTCCTCTGTCTGTCCAACGAGCACTAGTGTCCCAGCGGACGCAGTAAATACCTATTCATTCCTCTACCCGTCCAGCGAGCCTCAGTCTCCCAGTGGACGCAGTATGCATCCATCTCTTTCTGTTCTTCATCCAGCGAGCCAGTCTTCCAGCGGATGCAGGAATATAATTTGTTTCCTCTATCTGTCCAGCGAGCCTCAGCCTCCCAGCGGATACATTACGCATCTAGTCAATATATCATTACACCTCGCAGACAGACGGTGGAGCCCGTCTTCCCGACATCGTAACCGCTTCTTCCTCAACTATTAACCAACAGGACCTGCCTGCTCAGTAAATATTTATCCGTTTCCACTGTCCGTCCAGCGAGCACCAGTCTCTCAGCGGACGCAGTAAATATTTATTTGTTTCCACTGTCCGTCCAGCGAGCACTAGTCTCCGAGCGGACTCAATAACATCTATTTTTCCACTGTTTGTCCAGCGAGCACTAGTCTCCCAGCGGACGCAGAAATATCCATTGATTTCCCTGTCCGTCCAGCGAGCGCTAGTCTCTCAGCGGATGCAGTAATTATCTAATTCCTTCTACCTGTCCATTGGGCCTCAGTCTCCAAGGGGACACCGTAAATACATATTTTTTCCTCTGCCTGTCCAGCGAGCACTAGTCTCTCAGCGGACGCAGTATGCATCCATCTCTTCCTGTTCTTCGTCCAGCAAGCCCAGTCTTCCAGCGGACGCAGGGACATAATTCGTCTCCCATATCTGTCCAGCGAGCCTCAGTCTCCCAGCGGACGCAGTAATATCTATTGGTTTCCTCTGTCTGTCCAACGAGCACTAGTGTCCCAGCGGACGCAGTAAATACCTATTCATTCCTCTACCCGTCCAGCGAGCCTCAGTCTCCCAGTGGACGCAGTATGCATCCATCTCTTTCTGTTCTTCATCCAGCGAGCCAGTCTTCCAGCGGATGCAGGAATATAATTTGTTTCCTCTATCTGTCCAGCGAGCCTCAGCCTCCCAGCGGATACATTACGCATCTAGTCAATATATCATTACACCTCGCAGGCAGACGGTGGAGCCCGTCTTCCCGACATCGTAACCGCTTCTTCCTCAACTATTAACCAACAGGACCTGCCTGCTCAGTAAATATTTATCCGTTTCCACTGTCCGTCCAGCGAGCACCAGTCTCTCAGCGGACGCAGTAAATATTTATTTGTTTCCACTGTCCGTCCAGCGAGCACGAGTCTCTCAGCGGACGCAGTAAATATTTATCCGTTTCCACTGTCCGTCCAGCGAGCACCAGTCTCTCAGCGGACGCAGTAAATATTTATCCGTTTCCACTGTCCGTCCAGCGAGCACCAGTCTCTCAGCGGACGCAGTAAGTCCATCCAGCGAGCACTAGTCTCTCAGCAGACGCAGTAAATATTTATCCGTTCCACTGTCCGTCCAGCGAGCACTAGTATATTTATCCGTTTCCACTGTCCGTCCAGCGAGCACTAGTCTCTCAGCGGACGCAGTAAATATTCATCCGTTTCCACTTTCCGTCCAGTGAGCATGAGTCTCTCAACGGACGCAGTAAATATTTATTCGTTTCCACTGTCCGTCCAGCGAGCATGAGTCTCTCAGCGGACGCAGTAAATATTTATCCGTTTCCACTGTCCGTCCAGCGAGCACCAGTCTCTCAGCGGACGCAGTAAATATTTATTCATTCCACTGTCCGTCCAGCGAGCCTCAGTCTCCCAGCGGACCCAGTAAATATCTATTTTCATTATTATTTTTCTTTCCTCTGTCTGTCCAGCGAGCCTCAGCCTCCCAGCGGACACAGAAAATACCTATTTGTCTCCTCTATCAGTCCGCGAGCACTAGTCTCCGAGCGGACTCAATAACATCTATTTTTCCACTGTTTGTCCAGCGAGCACTAGTCTCCCAGCGGACGCAGAAATATCCATTGATTTCCCTGTCCGTCCAGCGAGCGCTAGTCTCTCAGCGGATGCAGTAATTATTTAATTCCTTCTACCTGTCCAGTGGGCCTCAGTCTCCAAGGGGACACCGTAAATACATATTTTTTCCTCTGCCTGTCCAGCGAGCACTAGTCTCTCAGCGGACGCAGTATGCATCCATCTCTTCCTGTTCTTCGTCCAGCAAGCCCAGTCTTCCAGCGGACGCAGGGACATAATTCGTCTCCCATATCTGTCCAGCGAGTCTCAGTCTCCCAGCGGACGCAGTAATATCTATTGGTTTCCTCTGTCTGTCCAACGAGCACTAGTGTCCCAGCGGACGCAGTAAATACCTATTCATTCCTCTACCCGTCCAGCGAGCCTCAGTCTCCCAGTGGACGCAGTATGCATCCATCTCTTTCTGTTCTTCATCCAGCGAGCCAGTCTTCCAGCGGATGCAGGAATATAATTTGTTTCCTCTATCTGTCCAGCGAGCCTCAGCCTCCCAGCGGATACATTACGCATCTAGTCAATATATCATTACACCTCGCAGGCAGACGGTGGAGCCCGTCTTCCCGACATCGTAACAGCTTCTTCCTCAACTATTAACCAACAGGACCTGCCTGCTCCTCTACTTCTGCCAGAGGCAATGCGAGATTTCCTGGTCAAACGACCATACTTCTAAAAACGTCAGCCCGCCAAATCTCTGCGTTTTGGGGGGTTCGTAGTCTGGCGGCTGTCCTTTTGCTCTCTTGTTTTTGGGGGGAGTACTCTGGGTTCGGGCCACATCCCGAGCTCGGAGCCCTCCACCCGGACAGCACGCCAAATACGCATAAACTTACGGTATTAATATACGTAGATGTGAACTCGTGAAATGCTGTTTTATAACAAAGTTCGGGAGGAACAGTCGCAGTTCATTAACCTGATTAACACAAGTGGAGACCAATCAGTAATCAACTCATGACAAGGTATAAATAACAGCAGAACCTATCTCTGTTCATTGACAGTTTTCAGCATCCCTCCTCCACCCCATTTCTCCTCACTTATAGATCCATCTACTCTTACCACAACCGGGGGGAGTACTCTGGGTTCGGGCCACATCCTGAGCTCGGAGCCCTCCACCCGGACAGCACGCCAAATACGCATAAACTTACGGTATTAATATACGTAGATGTGAACTCGTGAATCTTCCAGGTGTTTTAAGGCCAGTTGGAGCTAAACTTTTCAGGACATTGGCCATCCAGGATGTAGTTTGGAGACCCCTGTCCTACAGAGTTATTACTTTGCACATGCTTTTTGATCATTACAAATAATAATGTAAAATGATTTTCTTAGAATATGAGATATGCTTTCTCTCGCATCACAAACATTATCAGTAGTTAAGTATGTGGTCTTGAAGAGGACCCTTTTTTCTTTCATTTGGACTCGGTCTTGGACTTGGACTCGAAACTTTTGGACTTGGACTTGACTTGGACTCGAACCTCTTTGGACTCGGTCTTGACTCGGTCTCGACTAGTCCTGGACTTGGACTTGACTTGGACTCGACAAAGCCGGACTTGACTACAGCTCTACTTTTTAGGCTTAATGTGCATCGTGCATTAAAGAAGTACTCCAAATAAAGTTTAATTGTAATATTTATATCCTAAGCTTCAAGCATGTCAGTAAATATCGATTTTTAGTATACTTAGTATGAAACAAATTATTTTAAAAACATTTTGGTTTAGGTTTTTTTTTTTGCACTAGGGTGTCCAAACCACAAGCATTGAAGCTTAAATATAAATAGACCAGTGCAAGTCACCTCCTACTTCAGGTTCACCTCTGACCTGGTGTGTATAAATGTAATAATATGTATGGTGCTAAATGCAAGAAATGTCAATGCTTTGACATTTTCACTATTTACAGGTTTTCATCTTATGATCATCTGATGCGGTTTTGGCAGGTTATTGAACCATCACTGAGATTCATGGTTCGGGTAACCAGAGCAGGAACTGCAAACGTTGAATCTGAAAAGCAAAGTGCTTCCATGGTACTTCCATGCTTCCATTGTTGAAGACTTCAGCTCGGCCTTCAACACGATCATCCCAAACCTCCTCCTACCCAAACTAAATCAGCTCTCCGTGCCCACCTCCGTCTGTCAGTGGATCAACAGCTTCCTGACAGACAGGCAGCAGCTAGTGAGGCTGGGAAAATATACATCCAGCACCCGTACAATCAGCACCGGAGCCTCCCAGGGCTGTGTTCTCTCCCCACTGCTCTTCTCCCTGTACACCAACGATTGCACATCTAAGGACCCCTCTGTCAAGCTCCTGAAGTTTGCAGACGACACCACACTCATCGGCCTCATTCAGGATGGTGACGAGTCTGCTTACAGACAGGAGGTAAAAGAGCTGGTTGTCTGGTGCAGTCTTAACAACCTGGAGCTTAACACCCTCAAAACAGTGGAGATGATCGTGGACTTCAGGAGAAACCCCCCTGCACTCCCCCCACTCACCATCATGAACAGCACTGTGACTGCAGTGGAGTCATTCAGGTTCCTGGGAACCACCATCTCTCAGGACCTGAAGTGGGACATTCACATTGACTCCATTGTGAAAAAGGCCCAGCAAAGGATGTACTTCCTCCGCCAGCTGAGGAAGTTTAACCTGCCACAGGAGCTGCTGAAACAGTTCTACTCCACCATCATTGAATCCATCCTCTGCAATTCAGTAACTGTCTGGTTCAGCTCAGCTTCTAAATCTGACCTCAGAAGACTACAGAGGGTAGTCCGGACTGCTGAGCGAATCATCGGTTCAACTCTCCCATCTATTCAAGAACTGTACTTGTCCAGAGTGAGAAAAAGGGCTGTCAAAATCACTTTGGACCCCTCACATCCTGCACACTCCCTCTTTGAACTGTTGCCATCTGGTCGACGCTACAGAGCACTGAGCACTAGAACAATCAGACACAGGACCAGTTTCTTCCCTCAGGCAATCCATCTTATGAACAGCTGATAATAACGGCGAACACACTACACTTTATATTTATATACACACACACTTTATTTATCTAACACACATACTTAGTATACACTTAAATTTTGCACACAATATATATGTATATACATAACTTCATTTTGTAATATACCTGCCTACAATTGTCATTTGTATATTGTCATTCACTATCTACTTATTTGTATTTTTTATTCTTTTATTATGTATTTTATGTTCTGTCGCTGTCATTCTGTTGTACTGCGGAGCTTCTGTCACGAAAACAAATTCCTCGTATGTGTAAACATACCTGGCAATAAAGCTCATTCTGGTAAGTCTGTTGTCTGTGCTATTATGACCAAACTCTCCGGCTACAGAATTTATGCATCCTATCATATACTTGTTCAATACATGGTTCGACTTTTACTTTCTGAAGCCAGGATGTTCACATTATGACCAACACAAGTACTTTTAGAATTTAATGTAGAATGAATGGAAATAAATTCCACACCATCATATGTCTGTTGTTGTAACTGTACTGTACACCTACTAGTTTTGACAATTACATATACATGTAATTGTGTTATGATCTGTCAGTCCTTACAGGCAATAGATGAACTGTTCCTCTTCCTGAACTACCTTGCCCTTGGTCTGAAGCAGAGGGACCTAGCTGAGCGGTATGGGGTGCATCAATCTACTGTAAGCAGAATCATTCTGACCTAGAGCAATTTTCTGTTCTCTGTTCTTGGTTCACAATGCATTTGGATGACTCAAGACAAAATTAAGGAACACTTGCCATCAGAGTTTGAAGACTACCCAGACACCACCACAATTCTGGACTGCACAGAGCTCTGGTGTCAAACACCCTCCTCCACTTTACTTCAGAGTGAGGTATACTCAAACTATAAGTCCCACTGTACCCTGGAGGGAATGATTGGCATGGCCCCCCATGGCGCTGTAACCTTTGTTTCCTCCCTTTTTGCCGGCTCAGTAAGTGACAAACAGATCTTTGTAGAGTAAGGTATTCTTACTCTGCTTAAGCCAGATATGGCAATTATGGTCGACAGAGGCTTCCTTGTGGATGACTGTGTTCCCTGTAAGGTATACAGGCCTGCATTCCTTGCTGGGAGACCTCAGATGCCAAACCACGAGGTCAGGGAGACCCAATCTATTGCACATCTCAGAGTGCACATTGAGCGCCTAATTCGTAGACTGAAGGAATTTAAATTCTTTGATACGGTCATCCCCTTAAACATGTTTGGTAACATAAATTAACTTTATGCAGTTGCATGCCTACTGTTAAATTATCAGAGTGGGCCACTTGTAAAAGCTTGGGCTAAGTAAAAGTGCCTCTTGTTGTTATCCTCTCTTAATCCTTGTAAATATATCTTAAACATGCCTCTAGATTTATTCTCTGTATATATCATTCATCTCATATTTCTATGTTTTGTACTCTTTGTTAATTGTATTTAACTTTTCATTATTTGTTAACTAATGAAGTATAAATTCAGAACACACAAACAAATTACATGTTTATTAAAATACGTAATTTAATCAGTTAACAACAGATCCTGTACATTTGTGGAAACGGTTCAAAATAAAACATGGGGCAAAAAATATGTACAAGTTGATGGAAACTGATTGAATGGCTTGAAACGTTTCAAGCCAAAAGTGTTGGAAGATAAAAGTAAAAGTAATCAACCTTTTGCCTTATTGTTTTAATGACTCCCTCATCTCTGTATATTCTTTGTATGAACATGTCATCTTCAGTAAACACAACAAAATCACACCACTTCATCCCAGAAATGAATAGTTGGCCCTGCACCTGCCTGTAGTAAGTGTGAGACTGTTTGAGCTGTAGCACTCCACCAGAGACCCTAAGGTAGGCACAGTCCACATAGCTTCTCAAATTTGGGCACTTCACTTCTACCAATCCAAACACAGGATCAGCTTTAGGGTCGTACACCAACCTATCTGGTGATGAGCCAAGCAAAGGTGCATCGGGGTGGATGATAAAACCACAAGGGTAGTGATTTACCTCCTGAATGCAGCAGTATTCTTCAATAGCTTTGGGCTCCATCTGAAGGCCCCTCTTCATTTCTGCAGACTGGATAGCCTGACCTCAAAATTCTCACCGCTAGACTCACCGCTGAGGACTGCCCTCTCACATGGCAAACTTCTCTAGACATAAATTGATACACATAAAAATAACTTTAGTATTTATATTAGATGACAATAAATGAGTATTTAAATGAGAAAACAAAATGTGCTGAATGTGACAGTATAGTTTACAGTTACCTGAATCTAGAGGAGGTTAGACGTGGCTTTCTAAATAAATGCCATTCCCTCATTGTGCTTTGTTGTCTTGTGCCCATCTCAATTTCGTGTGCCATGACTTATGTTGTTGCTAGAGAAGTCATGTGCATCTGCTGATGGTGAGTCAACACAAAACAGCACTCTGAGGGACCTAGACAGTAGCCATCCAGAGGTAAGTATGGTCGTGGTGGTGCAGTGCTATGTGGACAGGTCTTTGGTGGGCTCTATGCTGGAAGTTGATAGGACAGTAAACTCCCTTCTTGGACTTTTCCAAAAGCGCTGTCAACTAAAGGCACATCTCCTGAAATACCCATAGTGGCTATTAAAGGAGCAGATTCTTTCGACATGCCTTCGTAAATATCCTTCACCTGTAGAACTGACATGTCTGGAAGGCAACAGGTCACGTTAAAGGCAGCTTTATACAGGTTGCTCCTGAAAACATACATAAAAGACATGCACACAGTGTTAATTAATTCCTCTAGTCTGGTTCTGTCTTCACAGTAATTACACTCCAATTAAATCGCACATGTGCTGACAATCCTTTGTCATTAGTCTCCCTATGTATAGCTGTCTTTCTCTGTCATCTGTATGGAGTCCTTACCCTATGTGTCTATGCTCTTGTCTCCCGAGACTTCACCTACCTTCTCGTTCCTCCGAGTTCCCGTTTTCATCCGGTTCCCTTTTTGGTTTTGTTTGTCTCTCAAGACTGTTTATTTTGTATTTTTCCTTCTGTTTAATAAACCCATACCTTGCTATTGGATCCTACCCTCTCCTTGTGTTTTTCCCAAACCCAACCGTCACAGTATGCACATGCACGATTGTTTCAGGAAGAATACAAAGACATATATGCTGTATTTTTTTAACATGGACAGCGTGACATTTGGTCAGTTGTTTGGTGCAGGGCTGTGCAACATAAACTCTTTCAGTTGTTCTTGCAGGTTAAAGGACATGTCAGCAGCATATTTATTTACATAAGAAGACAAATGCTCGCAAAAGAATAATAGAATAGAGTTGTACTTCTTGAATGATCAAGACAAAATGCCACTTGTGTGACATTATATCTGATTGCAATCTTCTTGACGTGGAATGGTATTTGAGCAACTTGGCAAATCAGTTGTATCTTGTTATCATTAACTTATAAATTGTTCAACTCCAGAGAGGATAAAATACCCTGCACAGAGTTCAGTCTGGTGTTGTTTGATGTTTAAATGACTACAAAACACCACAGAGAAACAAAAAAAGAAGAAGACCCCAACTTTAAACACGTCTGTCCATGTAAACCTCATCAAAAGAAGGATTTGTTCTTTACAGGGAGATAACAGTGCTCACATCCACATCCGCAAAGATTCAGTCACAGTGTCTGAACTGGTTCAGTGAGGGAGGTAAAGGCTACAAGTTCTCCACATTGTGTGATTTTAGAAACAAAGTTTTAAACCAAACTAACCAAAACAACAAATAAATAAAAAGTAAACTAAACTTTGTGAATGTGTCTCATTAAAAGGACCAATATATAACCGAATGTATTGTTGTGTATATTGTAAAACATACTGTGGAAATTATTATTATTATTATTATTATTATTATTATTATTATTATTATTATTATTATTATTATTATTATTATTATTATTATAGTCAAGGCCAAAAATATTGGCACCCTTGGTAAACATGATCAAATAATTTTTGATGCCATGTACACAAATATGATGATCTATTTTTTATACTATACCATATTCTCTATGGTGCTTTTTGTTGTCATTGTTCTGTCCTAAGAGGAACTAAAAGATATGGGCTCATTTCAGGGTGAACTACCATCCACTAACCACAGTATACATTTCACAAATGTGACTTCAATGTTTTTCTTGTTTTAAAATTGTTTCTCTTTCTCCCATCAGGTGAAATAGCCATCCGGGTGTTTTGGGCATGGACACAGCTTGGGATCCGTATAGTGGCTGTATATTCAGAGCAGGACACGGGGCAGATGCACTGACAGAAAGGCAGATGAGGCTTACCTCATTGGCAGAGGCCTGTCCCCTGTTGCAGCCTATCCATATGCCTGACATAATCAAAGTGGCTAAGGTTAGGGAATTATATATCTATCTGTCAGACTGTGATTCACCTTATCTGTCACTCTCTGAATGACGGCCTGTCTGCATTGTCTACTTAACTCATCTTTTCCAGTGCTTAGTATTTACATCAGCACATTACTATATGGTGCTCAAATAGATCCATTCCTGTTTTTTGGAACAGTATCAGAGGTGCCAGCCAGATTCAGATCCTTTGGGGAACTCTCCCTGTCGCGGCGCGGTAGAGACGGCGCCGTGGAAAGAACAAGATCTGGGTCCAAGTGCAGGGAAGAGACACTTTATTTTAACAAGAACAAATGAGAACTAAAAGGCCAACACGGCAAAAACAAAAGACAAAACGAATATACAGGGACAAGCAGGAAAACGAGCACGAGAAACACAGGTACATAGACATTACAATATAGCCAGGCAGAGTGGTGGGTGAGACTAAACTATATACTCGTGAACAAATAAGGAACAGCTGTGTGAGTGAGTATGTGCACAGGTGTACAGAGTGAGTGGATGCAACAGGTGTACAGAGTGAAATGTGAGTGGGTGAAGGTGATGAGTCCGGGAGAAAGGAAGTGGTTGCCCTCTGGTGGTGAGAGGGAGGACAACCGGGTCCGGACTCATGACACTCCCATTATGCCGCAGGTAGCTCATCTCTCAAACCAGCAGCTTAGCCAGCACAACAATCCACTAATAAAGCATAAACACAAAGCATTACACACACACAACACCACACCATATTAAAACCGAACAAGCAAACAACATTGATTGTCTCCAAACTCAACAGAATAATTAATCTTTCTCCAATGCAATTACCATGTTGCATCCAGCCAGGCAATGGCAAGAGGCCTTTCAAAATCTATCTGATT
The DNA here is from genome assembly GCF_003368295.1 of Carassius auratus. Taxonomy (NCBI): domain Eukaryota; kingdom Metazoa; phylum Chordata; class Actinopteri; order Cypriniformes; family Cyprinidae; genus Carassius; species Carassius auratus. Next base: position 213,766 of record NW_020523355.1, read on the forward strand.
GAGATTTTAATGAAATTAGTATTTTCCAGCATCAAAATAACTAGGCCTGACTGCTGTGCCACATACATATCCCTGACCAATATTTTTTTGATTCTGCTATCTTTTCTCTCTCTCTCTCTGTCATTCTATCTCTCGTCCCTTCTGTATTTCTCTGCCCATGCTTTTCTTCCTCTCAGGGAAATGATGTGGATGCAGTACACCCTGGTTATGGTTTTTATCAGAACGCGCAGCCTTTGCCCAACCTGTGTTGAAGCTGGGGTAAGATTCATTGGTCCTTCCTAGGTTATGTGCAAAATGGGGGATAAAGTGGAAGCCCGGGCCCTGGCCATAAAAGCAGGTACCAAATTTACTCCTGAGATTCCTTTCTACATACACTGAAAAAAGTAATAAGTAAATTTACTTAATTTTTATTTGGCAAGTTTTTGCACAAGCATTTTTCAAGTAAATTTAACACATTTGGAAATTAAGTAAATCTACTTAACTAAGTTAAGTAAAACAAATAAAATAATAATAAGTACATTTTATTGAGTAAAATTTAATTAAATAATATTAAATTAATGCATTTAGCAGACACTTTTATCCAAAGCAACTTACAGTGCATTCAGACTAACAATTTTCACCTATCATGTGTTCCCGGGGAATCGAACCCCCAACCTTGCACTTGTTAATGCAATGTTCTTCCACTGAGCTACAGGAACACTTCAAGATTTTGTGAAAAATAATTGAAAATTTCACTTACTTACTTTTTTATTTTGGAAAAGTTTTTACACTAACAAAAAACCCTAAACATATATTCTAGAAATGTCTAAATGTAAAATATTTTTTTTCAAAACAGTTTTATCAAATGAGGGTAAATAAGTCTCTCACTTCTGTCCTTTTAAACCAGGTTACAGCAAAGACAGCACGAAGGACTGGATGCACATGATAAATATTCTGTAATTAAGAAAACAGACAAAAGAAATAGCACTGTGAAACCCGATAAGTAAACTTTAGTCAAACCGTTTGAGTAAATAGATTGCCTTGATTTAAACCATGTAAGTTTTAAAACTTTGCATTTAAGTAATTAATTGATTAACTAAGTGCTGATTGTGAATTAGTGATGAACAGCTGCTGTTAACAAACAGAATTACTGAAGAAAAGAAAAACACAAGAACTATTACAACTGACTTCAGACACAGTCTTAGATGAAATCAACTGAAATAAAATACATGAAATCTCTCAAGATCTGATTAAACAACCCCACAAACAGCATCACCAGCTCCACTTATTAATAACCAGACTGAATTTATTTCTGTCAGACGTCTACAGAAGATCTTATTGAGAATAACTAAGGTTTAGATGTTGATTTATTGTTTCATTTGAAGTAACCATGTTAGAGATCACTGTTTGCTTTAGTTGGGCTCTTGACCCTTGACTTCCGTCTTAGTCTTTTCCCTGGCTTTTATAACTGTGTGTTTCTAAAACATGTTTGTTGTAACTCAAAAGCCCAGAAGAAATGCCATCAGATGTTAACCTGTACCTAGGTGTAGATTGTTATACTTTATATCGGTGATGATAATCATCAATTATTGAACTGTATGAAGTCTAATCTCTGATGTAATAAGTGTTGTGTAATTTGATTGATTATGGTAAAGGTGATTCTAAGAGGAAGTGCTTCTGTGATAATTAGTTAATCTGAATGGCTTTTCAAACAGTGTGGTCTTCTACAGTGTCAAATAGTCACACAAAGACATCAATAATCGGAATATGAACCTCAACAATGGTGACCATAAAAAAATGCTGCAGAGCATGCTGGGAACCATGGCTGACTTTTGTACTACAATAGTACCCAGGATGCATTTCATTTGCAAGTGCAAGGTTGGGGGGTTCGATTCCCCGGGAACACATGATAGATGAAAATTGTTAGCCTGAATGCACTGTAAGTTGCTTTGGATAAAAGTGTCTGCTAAATGCATTAATTTAATATTATTTAATTAAATTTTACTCAATAAAATGTACTTATTATTATTATTTATTTATTTTACTTAACTTAGTTAAGTAGATTTACTTAATTTCTAAATGTGTTAAATTTAATTGAAAAATGCTTGTGCAAAAACTTGCCAAATAAAAATTAAGTAAATTTACTTATTACTTTTTTCAGTGTAGGGGTGAGATAAATAGTACCAGGGCAACCTTAGCACCGGGGTACTTCTAATATAATAATGACATTTATATCAATATAATTTATTTATATAATTATAATTAAGTGTTGCAGGTGATTTCTCCTGAAGTTTTTTAGAGAATGGCAGTGTAGAATAAAACAACCCAAAAGTTATATGTTTATGCAAGAAAACGAATTAATAAATGAATTATTAATATGTAATATTTGTTCATATTATTAATATTTGATTCTATTTGATTAACTTCTACAGGCAAATCTTGTTAAATAACTTTTTCTGTCAACCAAAATGGTTCTAAACGAAGCCACAGCAAATTAAACCGCATATTTTTGATCAAATGGGTGGATGAATCAATGACTCACTCATAAACACTAATTTCCTGTGTTTTGTCAATTAGTGAATGAATCAGTTAAACAAATACATGTAAATCAGTGAATCAATAAGACATTCTTGTCATGTCGTCACCTATACTGGCTTAACAATGTAACTGGCAGAAAGAGTCACTGAAAAATCCCTGCTACTAATCCATCTACAGAGCTGCAGAGTAGTAACAGCAGTTTTTGACCAGAAGTCTCAGATAGGAGGTTAAGGCACAGCTTATAGACTCTTGGTTTAGGGATAGTGGTCGATTGAGGTTAGGCATTCCTCCAAACTGCTGTCACGTATGGCTTTGCAGCTAGATATACAGCATCTGACTGACTGACAATTTATCTAGAATGTGCTAACACAAACAACTGTGTACGGTGTAAAACACAGATATAGTTTTTTGACAAATCTCCTTTTTTGACCCATCTGTTACTTTCAAGTCAAGTTACCTTTATTTATATAGCACTTTAAACAAAATGCATTGCGTCAAAGCAACTGAACAACATTCATTAGGAAAACAGTGTGTCAATAATGCAAAATGACACTCAAAGGCAGTTCATCATTTAATTCAGTGATGTCATCTCTGTTCAGTTTAAATAGTGTAATTTGTGCATTTAATGTGCATTTATTTGCAATCAAGTCAACGATATTGCTGCAGATTAAGTGACCCCAACTAAGCAAGCCAGAGACGACAGCGGCAAGGAACCGAAACTCCATCGGTTACAGAATGGAGAAAAAAACCTTGGGAGAAACCAGTTGGGGGGCCAGTTCTCCTCTGATCAGATGAAACCAGCAGTTCAATTCCAGGCTGCAACAAAGTCAGATTGTGCTGATCTGGTCTGGATACGTACTGGATCCGGGTGACTGCAGTCACCCTCTGATCTGGATACAGACTGGATCTGGTGGCTACGGTGACCTTGGAAAAAGAGATAAACAGACTAATATTAGCGTAGATGCCATTCTTCTAATGATGTAGCAAGTACATTTGGTGTTATGGGAAGTGTTCCCGGTTCTGGTTTACCTAATTAATGCAGCCTAAAAATCCTATAACAGATTTGGATATTAAAAGCATATTACTATGTTATGTGTAAAACAGGTTAAAGAGATGGCTCTTTAATCTAGATTTAAACTGCAAGAGTGTGTCTGCCTATACTGTTAGGGAGGTAGGTTATTTCACAGTTTATGTGACAAATAGGAAAAGGATCTGCTGCCCGCAGTTGATTTCGATATTCTAGGTATTATCAAATTGCCTGAGTTTTGAGAATATGGCGCATGTAGAGGATTATAATGTAAAAGGAGCTCATTCAAATACTTAGGTACTAAAGTTTAGTAAAAACATCTTATAGATTTTAAAATATTGCTTATTACTTATAAAGCCCTGAATGGTTTAGTAATAAAAAAAATGATATATATATATATATATATATATATATATATATATATATATATATATATATATATATATATATATATATATGTTTAGTAATAAAACTATATATATATATATATATATATGTTTAGTAATAAAACTATATATTTCAACTAAGACCTCGACGATTTCGCTACAATTTGAGTATCAAATGTCGGCCGAAAGAGTTGTACGCAAACGGGAGTTAGTAAACTCGCCAGAAAAGAAAAAATCGAAGGAGACTGTGATGGCTTCGACAGACCTTGATTGTACCATGCTGAAAGCTGTTCGGTTAGCATTAGCCGAACAACAAGAAAAGTTTGATGCTTCCATTTTGACAGCTGTAAAAGCAGCGATGGATAGTGTGGTAGTACCTCAACTGGCTGATCTACAAGCTCAAATTAAACAAGCAAATGAAGCTGTGCATAGCGTGATTGTGGACATAAAACGTCTGGGCAAAATCGTACATACAGACCAGTAATCGACTCGACTCTCTTCAAGCAAGAGTGCGGGCTAACAAACGAGACATACATGGTCATGATGAGCAAATCATATCTCTCATCAATAAACTCACCGAAATGGAGGATAGGAGTCGGAGAAACAACCTGAGGCTGTTGGACTTAGCAGAGTCCTTAGAGGGCTCAGATGCCATAGGAATAAATAAAAACGCACTTGCCTCGATGGATCCCCTTCCTGGCTGGACGTGAAATAAAAATTGAGAAAGCACATCGGCTGTACAACAACAGTGAGAAAGAGAGGAATCGTGTATGGGATGGATACATCCCAACCTCAGGACTGAGAATTCATCACGCCAACATCGGACAACAAACTTTTTGAAATTATATGTTGATGGGTTACATAACGGTTCTGACACAGTGGTAAGAATACTGTAGAATAGGTCTGATCATTTAAATCACAGAGTTGGGTTTGGGGGCGGGTTTGCATGCTGTTTCAAGAGTCACGACTCATAGAAAGTTTACTTTTCTTCTAGCCTCGGGGCTTAGGCAGTGCCTTACGTCCTGGCAGCTTGACTCTTTTTTGTACATAGTTGTTATGGTTTTTGCCATCATCTCGTTTTTCATTAGTTTATTTTCTGACCTGTTTTGCCGAGGGAACCTTGCTTATAATGCTTTAAAATCAATCAATAGAAATTTTGGCTGTAACGTCACAAATTATTTTGATTTATACTTATTTACTTTATGGGTGACATTAACATAATTAGCTGGAATGTGAGAGGCCTCAATTCTCCGATTAAACGTACCATGGTTTTAGAATTTTTACAACGTCACCGAGCGTTGATCGCCTTAATCCAAGAGACGCACCTCAGACTTGGAGATGTGCATCGCTTCCAGAATACGCTTCCACTCTTGCGCAAATACTAAAACAAAGGGTGTTTTGATTTTGCCCGATAGACACTTACAAATGACAGTAGACTATGCAGAAGATGACGGTGGTAGATATGTTCTAGTGGTTGGCACTGTTAATAACACGCGGTTACTGCTGGCTTCCATCTATGCCCCTAATGATTTTGACCCAAGGTTTCTGTCATCAATTCAAAGTAGCTTACTAAAATTTCCTGACACTGAACTTATAGTAGGTGGTGATTTCAACTCAGTAATAAATCCCGCCCTAGATCGTTCAACAGGGAATATCTCTGGTCTAGCTTCTTCGAACGCATTAAATACTTTCATCAAAGACTTAAACCTAGCAGACATCTGGCGAATTAATAATGACGGGGCCAAAGATTTCTCTTTCTAGTCAGCACGCCATCAGACTTACTCCAGGATTGACTACATATTTGTTTCTCCATCACTGATCAGTAATATTCCATTTATTAAAATGCTTCCCATCCTTTTATCTGACCACTCTCCTATAATTTGCAATTTTCTTCCGTCCTGCCCATTGCCAAAACTAAACAGATGGCGTTTTAACACTACTCTCTTAACAAACTCAGATTTTCAGGAAAAATTAAAACAACACCTTAATGATTTTATGGAGCATAAAAATGTATGTGATAATCCACAAGTATTATGGGAGGCATGCAAATGTGTCATAAGAGGGTTTTGCATATCTTTTTCATCATTCCAGAAGAGAATAAAGAGTAAAAGATTTAATGAACTTGAACATGAGATAGAATTATTGGAGAAACAACAGAAAGATTTGTCCACAGAAGATAGGGCAAATGCGCTCTCTGCACTTAAGAGGGAATATAGTGCTTTATCTCTCCAGAAATCTGAATTTATTCTGCCCAGGACTAAACAGAAATATTATTTCCATGGAAATAGGCCTAGTCGGCTTCTTGCCTGGCAGCTTAAGTAGAATGAAGCTAAATCGTCATTAAAATATAATTCGAGATAAACATGGTAGAGTGATAACAGATAATGAGGGAGTGAATGAGGTATTCAGTTCTTTTTATAAAGACCTTTACTCATCAGATTTAACTTTTAATCAACAGAAGTGCATAAAGTTCCTCAACTCTATTTCTTTACCCAAATTGGAGCCTCATGACTCAGATTTTCTAGAGAGACCTCTCACTTTGGACGAACTGAAAAAAGCTGCAGAATCTCTCCAAAAAGACAAATCTCCTGGATTTGACGGATAACCACCAGAATTATACTTAGCTTTATGGGATATTGTAGGACAGTTGGCTCTAGAGTCAATTTGCAATAAAAAATAACACATTTCATAGAGATCAGAAGACTGCTATGATTACACTTTTGTTAAAAAGTGGGAAAGATCCACTCGAATGTTCAAGTTATAGACCCATTTCTTTAATTTGTGGTGATGTTAAAATGTATGCCAAAGTGTTAGCTAGACGGGTTGATTAAGTAATTAATAAGCTAATTAATTTCGACCAAACCGGCTTCATGAGGGGAAGGATTGCTGCTGATAACATTTGCAGGCTCCTGCACATTGTTGATATAGCACAAACCAAAAAGAAGGCCTTCGACAGGGTGCAATGGCCATTCTTGTGGGCGGTTCTTAGACAGTTTGGATTTGGGCCTACATTTATTTCCATGATTCAAACACTCTATAACACTCCTCTAGCATCTGTAATCACGGGTAGTCTTCAATCCGCACCTTTTACCTTGCATAGAGGTACAAGACAGGGTTGCCCTCTTTCCCCACTTTTATTTGCACTCTCAGTGGAACCTCTTGCTCAAGCAGTTAGAGAACATAAACGCATCTCCCCCATCACCGTACTTGGCTCAAAACACTTCATCTCTCTCTATGCGGACGACATTTTGCTCTTTCTCTCAGATATCGAAACCTCACTCCCTTCTGTGCTATCCTTGTTTGAGGAATTTAAGAACCTAGCTGGCTATAAAATAAATTGGTCAAAATCTACGTTGCTTCCAATGAACTCTGCAGCTCAAAAGGTTACACTTCCCTCAGGTATTCCCATTAACAACAGCATGCGATACCTGGTGTTGACATATACACAACTCTCTCCCAAACTGTGAATAATAACTATACAAACATGCTCCAGAAGGTTAAAGGGGATATGCAACGATGGAGTATTCTACCTGTTTCGTTACAAGGGAGGATCTCCATTATTAAAAATGAATATATTGCCCCGTTTCAACTTTTTATTCTTCATGACTCCAGCCTCTCCCCCTTCAAAATCAAAATTATTGGATCAAGCACAATCCATGATCTCAAAGTTCCTGTGGAATGGCAAAAGGGCCAGAATTAAATCGACCACATTACAACGCCCTAAGTTAGAAGGTGGACTGGCACTCCCTGGCACCTTAAAATTTTATCATTTGGCTTTTCAAGTTCGAGCATTACGTAACTGGGCGGATGAGAACTCCATGGTGCCCTGGAGGGTAATAGAGGAAGCACTAGCAGTACCCCACAGATTGCAGGATCTTTTATATATTAAACATAAGCATCGGAAATTAAATGAAAGATTTGGAAACATTATATCATATTCCCTTTTAGTTTGGAGTAAAGTAGATAAACTTCTTGGTGATGTGCCACAATATCATACATTATCTCTGCTTTGGAACAACCCACTCATTTTAACTGCAGGAAAACCCTTTATATTTATTCCTTGGGCGTCTAGGGGGATTAACACTTTAGGGAATATATATGATGATAATGGCCTTCTCTCCTTCCAGCAATTACAGCAGAGGTTTGACATCCCAGGTTCTTCATTTTTCCTTTATTTAAGATTACATTCATCATTGATGGCTTGTGGTGTTGAGTGTGATGCTCAAATAGAATCTCATTTTCTATCAGATTGGTTTAACTACAGCCAGTGCGCTCGGGGATGGGTTACCAAGATATACAATGCACTCATGAATTCAATTAGTAAAATATTACCCATTGAGGGGATTTGGGACAGGGAGTTCAATAAAACAGGTTCTCAACCAGACTGGCACAGGATTTGGTCAAATATAAACAACACATCTCGGAATTTAAGTCATCAATTGACTTAAAAGTAATTCAATCAACTTTAAAGTATCAATCAACTTTAAAGTAATTCATAGATCGTATGCCACTACCTACAAACGTTATAGTTTGTACTATCGACTCCTAATTGCACTTTATGTCCGAACTCTTCTGTTGGGACAGTTTTGCATATGTTTTGGGAATGTGCGAAAGTGAACACGTTATGGATTCATGTATGTGGCATTATGGGTAAAATACTTAGGACTACCATAGTTTCAGATCCCTGTTTATGTTTGTTAAATGATGACACCATTTTAAATTTTAAAGTAACATATAGGAGAATGCTATTTTGTGGCTTTACAGCAGCGAAAATGACTATTATAGAATACTGGTTTAATTCAGAGATAACTTTATTGAAACACTGGTTGTTGAATGTGCAATCAGTGGCTAATTTAAAAATACTCAACAGCCAGACTTAACCCCAAACTGTGTCGGATTGGGGATATTTGGTTGTTGAATTGAATATGCTTCTTAGAGGACTATAACATGTTTTTATTTGTTTTCTTTCTTAATTTTATGGGCCCATCTTCTCTTTTGTCTTTTAGGTTACTGGTATTAAGTGTGTACACATGTTTCCCTTGGTTTTGAATATATGTATATATATATATATATTTTTTTTAAGCGGTCACTGTCAGTGTTTGAGTGTTGTTTTGTCTAATTTTATGTTTATGTTAACTTTCAATAAAATGTTAATCACAAAAAAAAGAAGAGGATCTATGACTCTATGCACCTCTTTTAGGAGCATAGATGGTATAGGGTCTAACATACATGTTGTTGGTTTAGATAATTTAAGTCTATACAATTCTTCCTCTCCTATAGTAGAGAATGAGTGGAACTGTTCCTCAGGGGGTCTATAGTGCACTGTCTGATGCGATACTGTAGCTGACGGCTAAATGATTTTAGAAGTAAAATAGTTCAAAAAGTCATTACTGCTGAGATGTTGGGAAATGTCAACACTTGTTGAGGCTTTATTTTTCGTTAATTTAGCCACTGTATTGAATAAATACCTGGGATTATGTTTGTTTTCTTCTGAAAGAGAAGAAAAGTAATCGGCTATAGTTTTTAATGCTTTTCTGTAGGATAGGTTACTTTCCTGCCAAGCAATATGTAATACCTCTAGTTTTGTTTTCCTCCAGCTGCGCTCCATTTTTCAGGCTGCTCTCTTTAGGGTGCAAGTATGCTCATTATACCATGGTGCCGCACTGGTTTCCTTAACCTTCCTTAAGCATAAAGGAGCAACTTTATTTTAAATGCTAGAAAAGAGAGAGTCCATAGTTTCTGTTACATCATCAAGTTGTTCTGAGGTTTTGGATATGCTAAGGAATTCGGATACATCAAGAAGATAACTTACAAAGCATTATTTTGTGGTAGAAGTGATGGTTCTACCATACTTGTAACAAGAAGCAGAATTTACAATTTTGGCTATATGAAGTTTGAACAAAACTAAATAATTATCTGAGATATCATCACTTGGCTGCATAATTTCAACACTATCAACATCAGTTCCGTGTGACAGTATTAAATCTAGAGTATGATTTTGACAATGAGTAGGTCCTGAAACTTGTTGTCAAACCTCAATAGAGTTCAGAATGTCTATAAATGCTAATCCCAATGCATCTTTTTCATTATCAACATGGATATTAAAATCACCAACTTGTAACAACAATGAGTTTTACATAGTAATTAACTCAAATGATATATAGGGAATTTGAATAATTAATCAGGAATATGATTAATTTAAATCTCAGATGACAGTTACATTAAATTTGATTGATTATGAAAAATAGCTCAATTGCCTATAACAATAAATAATCACAGGGCACTGTAACTTACTCATTAATATGTCAATATTACATTCTTCATATCAATTATTGTGATATCTCTTACTGTAAATTACTGCAAATCAAAACCGTGGTATGTCCAGCAAACCACTGTAGACCTATCAATTTTCAATAAAGTTATCACGCCTTATAATTCAAGGAAAAGTATTCTCTGGCCATGAAAATATTATCCTATCCTTATGATAAATTTAGTTTCTAAATTAAGAGCTTGTAGCTATAGATCAGACATCTCAGTGACTCGTAATGTGAGTGGGGTGGAGTCCAAGCCAATCGTCAGTATATGGGTTTTTAATAATTAAGCTAGTAATACATCAAACTACAAATCACACAGAGTAAATATGCGTACGACAATACAAACAGTAAGCTTTATACAATACATAACGAATCCAAATAAAAGAGAGAAGAAGAGAGAGAGAGAGAGAGAAAATAGAGTGAGATCACATAAGGAGCTCAGGTATGAAAATCATAGTCAGTAACTTTTGGAAGCCAACAACAAATCAGATCATAACAACACTTTAAACCAGCATTTAAATCTCCATAGAAAAGTGATACTTGCAGAGTGTCCAATGTGAGCTTTGCGCGGTGTTCCTTTTGAAAACAGCGGGCGTGTGCCGGAGGCCATGTGACGCGCGTGCACGCTGCGCTGGCTCTTGGCGTGAGCGTGGAGCACGTGGTCCTTTGTTCTGTCCTCGCGCGGTATTTGAAAGGTTCAACAAACATTGTTCCAGAATTCGTCTTCCTTGCGTGGAGAGGCGAATAGTTGAATAAACTTAGTAAAGAAAATAAAAGAAAAACGAAAGCTTCTAAAGGAGCCATTAAAATGGCTTTTTCTCTCAGCCCCTGTGCTGAGGGGGGGGGCTGAAATGAGCGCGGCACGAGGCCGCGCAGAGGGTCGCACAGGAGAGCAGCGTGTCCGAGAACCAAGAACGAGAAGAAGAGGAAGAAGAGCGAGGCGGACCTTGTTCGGTCGTTCTTATGGCTTGAAATGGTTCACGCCCCCTTTTTCGCGTAAACAGCCAATGAAAGTCCGCGATCTGAAACGGAGGGAAAAGTTCCTTTGTCTCTGAAAAGACAACCCCCCCCCGATGATCTAGGGCCTGTCCGATTCCATCAGGGATATTTCTAGCAAGTTTGTACTTCAGATTACATACATTTCCTTACTTTGTTCTAGATAAATGGGTCTGTCACAGCATGACGATTAGAACAAGAGTAAACATAATATATATATGATCAAAGATCTAATTTTTAGATCGAATTACACATTTAAAGATTTGCTTAACACATGATAACACTGCAGATGTTGGGAAACATCTAAATGTACCAAAAGGGAATACGTAATACATTTATAAAACATAAAAACAGAAAGTTAATGAATACATTCCATAGAATGCATTGTTCAAAAGAAGCCAGTGATTTGGCTTCTCTCCTGTCCTGTGTGGTCGTAAACTTTTACAACCTGCAAAAGTGGGGGTTGCAGAAACATGGCTCTCTTTGAGAAGGTTAAAGTGAGGAGAGACATTTCCTAAAGTATGAGCTTGCAACTTATACTCTTCACATAACAAGGATTAACCATTTTATGCAATCCATAAACATAATTAAAATACATATTAATAATAAAATGAAAGTAAGGAACTTATACAAAAGGTTTCCTTTGTCTCCAGTGTGTTGGAGGAATTTGGGTTGGGGGTTTTCGTTTCTTCTTTGAAGCTCGCATGGGCATCGTAAATAATTTAAGTCCAGCCAGGCTGGCGCCAGGCCAGGCACTTGGTGTAAAAAGAGTTTCATTTGGAAAATCTGAATTAAACACATGAATCGATGATCTGCATATCCGTTACAAACTATTAAAACTTTATCTGCAGCCAGAACTAACTCGGATGTAAAAATCACCGAACTCTTTAATTAAGTCTGTATGGTGCCCTGGTGGCCTGTAACCACAAACATCACAGGGGATTTATCATTAACATTTGTTTCTCTGGATAATATTATATGAAGCATCTTTACTTCAAACGAGTTATACTTGAAGCCTGCCCTCTGAGAAATTCTGAAAACGTTGTTATAAATTGAAGCAACACCTCCCCCTTTGCCTTTTAGATGTGGCTCATGTTTATAACAGTAATCTTGGGGGGTGGACTCATAGGAGTGGAGTCCCCAGGCATAGGATGGACGATGCCAGACCAAGGCAGAGCCGAAGGGACGAGGGAGCCAGGCGGAGCTTGAGGACTGCCGGGCCACGGCGGACAGGAGGGCGCTAGAAGCCATGGTTGAGCCGACGAGTCAACGGGCCGAGGCGGAAACCAGGCCTCGGAGGCTGATGGTGGAGGTGTTGGAGACTCCAGCCATGCTGCAGGATGGCAGACCCATGGAGCTCACAGGAGGAGGAGGCAGGAGCGGGTGGGAGGCAAGCATTTCGGAGGAGCAGCCACAGGAGAGCAGGAAAAGCAGGAAGGCACTGAAGTAAGCTCTGGGGCTGGAGTCCACCCTGGGCTTAACTAGGGAACAGGAGCCCACCCTGTGCTTAACTGGAGAACTGGCACTGGTGAATAGAAAGCCCCCTCAGGGCTGGACAAGGAAAACAAGGACGAAGGAAGGCTGGACGGGACCAGCAGAGACGTCGGAGATAGGAGAGGAGAGGGGACAGTAAAACTTCCAGTACCAAGTCACAGTCTATAAGATCCTCCACCTCATTTTTACCCATTTGGCACTCCATATTTTGCTCACCCTCATCTGCGTTGCAGGGGGTGGAACTTCACTCCACACTCACAAAGTCCCTTCTTGTCCTCCACTGTGAATTTAATACCAAGCTATGTTGACAAATATCTGAGATACAAAATAATGAATTTAAATTCAAAGGAGAGGATCAACAAAATCAAGCATTTTCTTTAAAAGAGGACTGTTTTAACGACAGTTTTAAGGCAATTGTATTATCTTGCTTTAATTTTCTGTAACTGGATTAAATATTTTAGCGATAATACATGGAATATCAGAGATTTTGTCAAACGTGTTGCTAATTTTTGCTCATATTTTTGTTGGTTTCCCACAAAAAAAGTTATGTCACTTTCTTCTTATTATTTTTTTGTGTGTGTAACTAAAGGGAGATTACAAAAGACTACCTGGATTAAAGGGTTAGTTCACACAAAAATGAAAATTATGTCATTAATGACTCACCCTCATGTCGTTCCAAACCTGTAAGACCTCTGTTCATCCTTGGAACACTGTTTAAGATATTTTAGAATAAGTCTGAGAGCTTGTATTTACAGTATAGTGTCCATGTCCGGAAAGGTAATAAAAACATCATCAAAGTAGTCCATGTGACATCAGAGGGTCCGAGAGAATTTGTTGAAACATCGAAAATACATTTTGGTCCAAAAATAACAAAAATTACAACTTTATTCAGCATTGTCTTCTTTTCCGGGTCTGTTGTGAGTCCATTCACGACACTGCTGATGTACTGTATGACCGTGCTAACTTATTTTCTGGTGCACCCAAGTCGGAATGTTTATTTTTTTTTTTGACAAATTCTAATTGACCCTCTAATGTCACATTTATTTATGTATTAAAGGGGTCATATGACATTGGTAAAAAATGTGACCCATCATGGAAACCAGTGACACAAGTCGGCAGCACAACTTCCCTCCGAAGGAAGCGTGGCTACTTAATATGCAGCGCTCTGGCCAGCTCTAGCTGATATCAAAATTCAATGAAGATGGACACAGCAAAGATGATCGCAGACGAGCTGAACCGTGGCCGTTACACCAAAAATGTTTTGAAGTTCTTCTTTGACAAGCCGGATGCTTATGAACAAGCGCTCACTGATTCTGAAGATGATCTAAGCGACGATGAACGCGGAATAATAAGACTGTATAATATCCCTAATCTACAACTGAGCGAAGATGAAGACGAGGAAGAATGTATTGGACTGGTGTCAGACGAGTTGGACCGTAAGATATCAGAGGTTATATCGATAGTAACATTTGATGGGGATAAAGACAGACAAAATGGAGAAAATCCGTAACTTTGACTGTAAATGCTACACTAGGAGAAAAGAGAACTCTCTGCATGGGAGACAGTCCTGTAGCCCGAAGCTTTCTCCAGACTTATGTACAACATACGGCTGGATTCTTTAGCTGCGGAAAAAGAGTGGCAGGACATGCAAATTATTGGACATTTAGAGGCAAACAGACGCACAGTGCAAACTTCGGAGATGGTTACATCCACAAAGAAGACCCTGACGAAGAGAACGTTTGCCCGAACGACTTATTTCATTGGAGGCATCGAGATCTGCAAGAATACTTTTCTGTTCCTTATGGGGTGAGTTTCCATAAACATCAAAGTTTGTAGTTTTGTGTTCAATCAATCAATCAATCAATCACCTTTATTTATATAGTGCTTTAAACAAAATACATTGCGCCAAAGCACTGAACAACATTCATTTGGAAAACAGTGTCTCAATAATGCAAAATGATAGTTAAAGGCAGTTCATCATTGAATTCAGTTATGTCATCTCTGTTCAGTTGAAATAGTGTCTGTTTTAATTTGCAATCAAGTCAATGATATCGCTGTAGATGAAGTGACCCCAACTAAGCAAGCCAGAGGCGACAGCGGCAAGGAACCGAAACTCCATCGGTGACAGAATGGAGAAAAAAACCTTGGGAGAAACCAGGCTCAGTTGGGGGGCCAGTTCTCCTCTGACCAGACGGAACCAGTAGTTCAATTCCAGGCTGCAGCAAAGTCAGATTGTGCAGAAGAATCATCTGTTTCCTGTGGTCTTGTCCTGGTGCTCCTCTGAGACAAGGTCTTTACAGGGGATCTGTATCTGGGGCTCTAGTTGTCCTGGTCTCCACTGTCTTTCAGGGCAGTAGAGGTCCTTTCTAGGTGCTGATCCACCATCTGGTCTGGATACGTACTGGATCCGGGTGACTGCAGTGACCCTCTGATCTGGACACAGACTGGATCTGGTGGCCACGGTGACCTCGGAACAAGAGAGAAACAGACAAATATTAGCGTAGATGCCATTCTTCTAATGATGTAGAAAGTACGGTGTTATGTGAAGTGTTCCGGTTCCAGTTTACCTAATTAATGCAGCCTAAAAATCCTTTAACGGATTTGGATATTAAAAGCATATTAGTATGTTATGTGTATGCCAGGTTAAAGAGATGGGTCTTTATTCTAGATTTAAACTGCAAGAGTGTGTCTGCCTCCCGAACAATGTTAGGTAGGTTATTCCAGAGTTTAGGCGCCAAATAGGAAAAGGATCTGCCGCCCGCAGTTGATTTTGATATTCTAGGTATTATCAAATTGCCTGAGTTTTGAGAACGTAGCGGACGTAGAGGAGTATAATGTAAAAGGAGCTCATTCAAATACTGAGGTGCTAAACCAATCAGGGCTTTATAAGTAATAAGCAATATTTTAAAATCTATACGATGTTTGATAGGGAGCCAGTGCAGTGTGGACAGGACCGGGCTAATATGGTCATACTTCCTGGTTCTAGTAAGAACTCTTGCTGCTGCATTTTGGACTAGCTGTAGTTTGTTTACCAAGCGTGCAGAACAACCACCCAATAAAGCATTACAATAGTCTAACCTTGAAGTCATAAATGCATGGATTAACATTTCTGCATTTGACATTGAGAGCATAGGCCGTAATTTAGATATATTTTTGAGATGGAAAAATGCAGTTTTACAAATGCTAGAAACGTGGCTTTCTAAGGAAAGATTGCGATCAAGTAACACACCTAGGTTCCTAACTGATGACGAAGAATTGACAGAGCAACCATCAAGTCTTAGACAGTGTTCTAGGTTATTACAAGTAGAGTTTTTAGGCCCTATGATTAACACCTCTGTTTTTTCTGAATTTAGCAGTAAGAAATTACTCGTCATCCAATTTTTTATATCGACTATGCATTCCATTAGTTTTTCAAATTGGTGTGTTTCACCGGGCTGCGAGGAAATATAGAGCTGCGTATCATCAGCATAACAGTGAAAGCTAACACCATGTTTCCTGATGATATCTCCCAAGGGTAACATATAAAGCGTGAAGAGTAGCGGCCCTAGAACTGAGCCTTGAGGTACTCCATACTGCACTTGTGATCGATATGATACATCTTCATTCACTGCTACGAACTGATGGCGGTCATATAAGTACGATTTAAACCATGCTAATGCACTTCCACTGATGCCAACAAAGTGTTCAAGTCTATGCAAAAGAATGTTGTGGTCAATTGTGTCAAAAGCAGCACTAAGATCCAATAAAACTAATAGAGAGATACACCCACGATCAGATGATAAGAGCAGATCATTTGTAACTCTAAGGAGAGCAGTTTCAGTACTATGATACGGTCTAAATCCTGACTGGAAATCCTCACATATACCATTTTTCTCTAAGAAGGAATATAATTGTGAGGATACCACCTTTTCTAGTATCTTGGACAGAAAAGGGAGATTCGAGATTGGTCTATAATTAACTAGTTCTCTGGGGTCAAGTTGTGGCTTTTTTATGAGAGGCTTAATAACAGCCAGTTTGAAGGTTTTGGGGACATATCCTAATGACAATGAGGAATTAATAATAGTCAGAAGAGGACCTATGACTTCTGGAAGCACCTCTTTTAAGAGCTTAGATGGTATAGGGTCTAACATACATGTTGTAAGTTTAGATGATTTAACAAGTTTATACAATTCTTCCTCTCCTATAGTAGAGAATGAGTGGAACTGTTCCTCAGGGGGTCTATAGTGCACTGTCTGATGCGAAACTGTAGCTGACGGCTGAATGGTTGCAATTTTATCTCTAATAGTATCGATTTTAGAAGTAAAGTAGTTCATAAAGTCATTACTGCTGTGGTGTTGGGAAATGTCAACACTTGTTGAGGCTTTATTTTTCGTTAATTTAGCCACTGTATTGAATAAATACCTGGGGTTATGTTTGTTTTCTTTTAAAAGAGAAGAAAAGTAATCAGATCTAGCAGTTTTTAATGCTTTTCTGTAGGATATGCTACTTTCCCGCCAAGCAATACGAAATACCTCTAGTTTTGTTTTCCTCCAGCTGCGCTCCATTTTTCGGGCTGCTCTCTTTAGGGTGCGAGTATGCTCATTATACCATGGTGTCAAACTGTTTTCCTTAACCTTTCTTAAGCGTAATGGAGCAACTGTATTTAAAGTGCTAGAAAAGAGAGAGTCCATAGTTTCTGTTACATCATCAAGTTGTTCTGAGGTTTTGGATATGCTAAGGAATTCGGATACATCAGGAAGATAACTTAAAAAGCAGTCTTTTGTGTTAGAAGTGATGGTTCTTCGATACTTGTAACAAGAAGTAGAATCTACAATTTTGGCTATATGAAGTTTACACAGAACTAAATAATGATCTGAGATATCATCACTTGGCTGAATAATTTCAACACTATCAACATCAATTCCATGTGACAGTATTAAATCTAGAGTATGATTTCGACAATGAGTAGGTCCTGAAACATGTTGTCTAACACCAATAGAGTTCAGAATGTCTATAAATGCTGATCCCAATACATCTTTTTCATTATCGACATGGATATTAAAATCACCAACTATTAAGACTTTATCTGCAGCCAGAACTAACTCGGATGTAAAATCACCAAACTCTTTAATAAAGTCTGTATGGTGCCCTGGTGGCCTGTATACAGTAGCCAGTACAAACATAACAGGGGATTTATCATTAACATTGGTTTCTCTGGATAATGTTATATGAAGCACCATTACTTCAAACGAGTTATACTTGAAGCCTGCCCTCTGAGAAATCCTGAAAACGTTATTATAAATTGAAGCAACTCCTCCCCCTTTGCCTTTTAGACGCGGCTCGTGTTTATAACAATAATCTTGGGGGGTGGACTCATTTAAAATAATGTAATCATCAGGTTTTAGCCAGGTTTCTGTCAAGCAGAGCACATCTATATTATGATCAGTTATCATATTATTTACAAAAAGTGTTTTCGTAGAAATCGATCTGATATTCAATAAGCCAATCTTTATCATTTGTTTATCCATATTGCATTTGTTTTTTATTTGTTGAACCTCAATTAAATTGTTAACCTTAACTTGGTTTGGACGTTTTTTGTATTTTCTAGTTCGTGGAACAGACACAGTCTCTATAGTGTGATATCTAGGTGAAAGAGTCTCTATGTGCTGAGAATTAACTGACCTCTGTGTTCATTCTAAGAACACGTACACGTTATCTCATGTTTAGTCCTTTAAACCTTCCCATATCTACCTATTGTTATTAGGTAGCATCGTATCACTTGCCATGGTAATGTTAGCACCTGCTATTAATTTGAATAATGCTTCAATTGATGGAATTGACTGGTGTGAATGACTTCGCCCACTTAAACCTGCCTGTTAGCATTCTTGAATTGAATGTGATGCTAATAATTTTAGCCAGTGGTGGAGGAAGTGCTACTTAATATTCTTAACAAGGATCTACTAACGTAATAGTAAATGTATCAGATTAAATTCCTACTTAAATAAAAGAATAAAGTATCCGTAGCCGTAGCATGTGCGTTATAAGTAAAAAGTAAAAGTATTTATGGAGAGTTTAATGTACAGGATTTTTAACATTTTGACTCAAACCAGGTCTAACCACTAACTAAGGTCTAAACCAGGACTAAACCAGGAAGTACAGATAAAGACTCTAAAATGTAGTGAAGTAAAACTAAAAAGTATTCATCATAAAATTTACTTAAGTAAAGTAAAAGTACCTATCATTTGTACAATACATTCTGATATAGGTGACAAGATGCCTGTTAGCATGATGTTAAACTTTTTTTTCTTTCTTTTTTCCATTTTTCAGCATTGGCAGAGACACCCTGGCTGATATAGTCAAACACTATGAGGAGAATGGGGCAATACCACGTTTGAGAAAGAAAAACTCACTGCCACGTCCACCAGCCAGGTTCATCAGCCCTGAGGATATCAATAGAGTTGTGGACTTCATAAAAAACTATGCAGAAGACAATGCCATCATGCTGCCTGGCCAACAGCCTGGGCATAAGGATTGGCATGTGAAGTTGCTGCCAACTAATGTGTCCAAGGCCTCAATGTGGCGTCTCTACGTGAAGTCTGCTAAGGAGAGCCCCGGCTTTTTGAAACGCCAAGCGTGAGATGGAAATGTTTTGCACCTTACCATACTGTGATGCTGTGTCCTGGTGCGATGAGACAAAAACAATAAAACCCATTACAAACAAAGCATTGTAAGGGAAACAGGTCAATTTAGCTCAAAGGGAATCATTTAAGATTTTAAAGGGAATTTGAACAGAATCACTGTTTCACGGCTGTTCACGGAGACGCGTCTGCGGTTCAGTGAACGAGCCGTTTAACATCAAATCTGCGCTGGATACTAATATCCAAACTATAGTGAAAACACTATCAATTAGCACAGTAACAAGATCAGCAGTTTAAGACATTAACTTGTAAGCACAAAACACAAGATACTTCTCTTTTCAATATGAATAAGGCTTTATTAGATAAATCTAAGACATATAAACTAATCTAACACATAAACGCACGCACACATACATTCACACAAGTTGCAGGGAGGTCGAAAGTTAGGGAAAGATGAGTTTAAGAGAATGGAAATATGGAATCCCAAGTTAACAGCAATACGTTAAATTGCATAGACATGAACAACCATCAACCACGTAATTAGCGCTCGCATTGAGTTCCTCAATGGGGTTAAAATTATATTAGATACACCAGCACAACAAATATCTGGGAATACGTTGCCTTCGTTTGCTGTGAAAGGGACTCCCGTTGAAAGGGGTATCCCGGTGTCGCTGATTGGCTGGAAGTTCAGTTGGCTGAAGTGACGTCTTGGGGAGCCCGTGCTTGGGCGTTGGCTGAAGCTGGAGAGTCGTGTGCGCTGGTCGAAGTTGAACGGGCATCCGAGGTCAGGCGTTGGAGACTCGACGTTACAAAACTTAACTCAGAACACGAAACTCTCAAACGGAAAAGAAAAGAAATAAAGTTTGACGAGACTAGGTTGTGTTCCTTCTCATTGTGGCATAGTAGCAGCAGGCAGGCACGCTGGAACCGCGCTCAAAGAACAATGATGACTAACCGCATGGCTAGATGCTACAAGCTAAAACTAGGTAGCAAAGCTACAAGCTAAAAGCTAAGAGCAGGCATGACTAATAGCATGACTGATAGCACGAGCAAGGCTGGAACTAAAAGCAGACTAAAAGCCGACATGGCTAATAGAAGCAGCTAGGGACTAAAAGCAGACTAAAAGCAAGGCATGACTGATAGCACAAGCAATGCTAGAACAAAAGCAAAAATCACATCGTGTCCAAAGTATTTAAAACTTCCTTGTTGGCCACCCCTCAAATGTTGCCTTGACCAATCAGATATGGTCTTGAGTCTGGGGTATCATAAATCATTTGTTTATCTTACTAAGCATGTGGTTCTTGCCTCACAGGGTCTAATTTTGGACATGATTCCTATAACATGATTATGATATATTTTGCAAATAAATGATTGTCAGGACAATATCAAGCAAGAAAATTTGATTATGTCAATACTAGACATGACTATGTATCCTATAGTTATCAAAAGACATACACAATAAGTGATTATACATGATAGTCAAATGTGTGGGTTACACATAAATGAATATGGAGTTAAGCAATGTAACGATTCATTTACAAGTCTTTTTGAGTTCATTCTGGTCCATATATAATGTATAAAAAGCAGTTTCTTTGCCATTCTCTGGCAAAGGGACTTTTCTGTGAAGACAAAGGTTTAAAGCCCTTCCCCTTTAGGAATTTCAGTCTGGTTTCACTGGCTGGGGGGGGGAGTCGGTGCAAGTATTTAACTTGATCTCCTGGGTTTACATGTGATGTCCAGCGTTGCATTCCAATCACGAACAATAAATTTGACAATCTCTTCTTCGAATTAAAATTGTCAATAATTGTTATATTGGTGTTAATGTTGAAAGCTGTTGTGTGAACAATTTGGTTGGTTGGTTATCTTGCTTGGTTCTTGTGGCACTAGAACTGATTTATGACTTCCTGAGGAGTTCGGCTCTCGTTTCAATGCACACAGCTCTGATAGACTCTTTGATTTGTCTGGTTTGACTCATTTCTGCTACATATATCCCCCTTTCGATCTGCGAGGTGTTTAGGTGAAGACATCGTCGATCGCTGGAGAAACAAAGGCAGAAGAAGCAGACAAACACAGCAAACAGCAAGACAACACCTCCATGACAGTTACTGTACTGGTGCAGGCATCAGGTTATTTAGGTACACGTGGTTAAGTTCAATTAGTCAATGTAGGTTAGCCCATTGAGGATAGTTTAGATCGTTTTGGAAATTGTTGTTTTATTTTGATTCATCAATCAAATTTGTGGTTAACTTTGTTTGGTTCTTCTAGGTTGTCTTACTTTACACATTTACCGTTAGTTTTCTAGTAATTTCATTTTCAATTCAATGAATTGACCTATAATGCATGGAGCTCTCTGGCTTCCATTCAGTTTAGAGTGGCTGGCGGATATTAGGTGTTGCGAGTCAATCCTAATATCAGACCTTCGACCCTCGCAGGGTGTCTAGGCGTTTCACCTACTCAGGAAAGGATAGGTAAAAGAAGAACAAAACAAAACAAGGCTGCTGTGGGTTTTCCTAGCATGTGTTACAACTACTATTGAGCTAGGATGTCAGGTGCAGCTAGTGTGTCATGAACCTTAACTTAGTGTCAGGTGTTCTACCTATTGTGAGGATGGCTGCACTTTTCTTCATGGTGGGTATGTGTAACTTTGTTACACTAAAAGTTGGATATTCTACCTGTGGGAAGAATATGTTTGTTGACTGTGTTATCAGTAGATGTGTTTACCTCTGGGTGTAGGTAATGTTGTGTGTTACTGGTGTAGTGCATGTGTGGTCAGATCTGTTCAAGTCTGTGTTGTCTCCCCCTTTTTCTAGCATGTCACTGAAGACTGGCTCTCTGCATCCTTGGCTTGGATGAGGGCGTGTCCATGGTCTAATGAGGGGTCAGTCCAGCAAGGCAGGAAGTTCTTTGGCAGACAGTCGGAGGCAGTTTGGCATGGCTGTGTGAAGCTGAGTTGCAAAACTTGTCTCCTATGTTGCATTCTTCTTGTGATGCCTTCTGGCTGTAGCAGACTTTCTGACCTTCTGTGCTCTGGTGGTTGCTGTTGCACAGACAGGGAATTTGGAACTTGGAGTTGGAGTTCATTTGACAGTTTGTTAGTGACTGAGGTGATGTCCTTTAGTACCTCAGATTTTTCATCAACAGTTGGCCGTGAAAGACTTGTTCGTTCTGGGTCGTTGTTGAACAGGTGCTTGTCATCTCTGATGTGGTGCACCAGGTGATCACCGGCCTTCCGTTCTGTCGCTGGTCACAGCGAGCACGACTCAACTTTGTGGTCATATGCATGTAAATTGTCTTGAAGGAACTCTCTTAGTTGTTCCATGACTTGTTCCGTGTCTTCTAATGGTAAGCGGTTATGTTCTTGTGCATACTCAGCACTGTGCATGTCTGAGTGGTGCTGAGGTGGGTTTTGTTGTCGCTTACCCACACGAGTTGCTCTTGGATGAGTCAGCTGATTACCTTTGGATATCTGGTTAGGTTTCCAGATGTTCTTATCCTTTTGGTTTCTTGAGAAGCGTGGCTGGTCCCATGGATTTTTCCAGCAGTTGGGCTGAAAGCGGTCGTGGATATGGGCGTCACGTTCTCTGTGCTCTTGATGGAAGACTCTGGTGTTGTGATGCCACTGGGTGTCGTCCAGTGCAAGGCTTGAGTCTTTGTTGACAGAGTTCAAGAGTGTGGATGTTTTGTTACCTTTCTTTGAGGCCAACTTCTGCTTGTTATAGGCCTTCTGTGTTAGGTCACGCAACTGTTGGATGGTCATGGAGTTCGGACAGGCCATGACACCTAGATGGTGACTGACTCCAGGGTGCAGAATCTTTAGGAAGAGGGTTTTGAAGTTCACATCCTCTTCAAGGTCAGAGTTGTTGTGTGCACCAAAGTAGGATTGTCGGAGTCGGTTGTAGTAAGCTTGTGGAGTCTCTTGACGACCTTGTTTGGTTTCCAAGGCAGTTAACAGTCCATGTTCAGACTCTGGGTCTGTAAACTCTTTAATCAAGACCTCACGAAGTCGCTGGTAGTTTGACTTGGTTTGACTGGGCTGTCGATCTAGAAAGTTTCGTACCTCGGAACTGGACGTGGCTCTAAGGAGGTATAACCAGTCTCTGTCAGTCACATGAGGTCTCACTTCCAGGTGAAATTCGATATCTCGCAGATAAGCTTGGATGTCGGGGCTCTCTGTGGAGTTCGGGTTGAACCTGCTGATGTTTTTAGACAGCTTGTTGAGGTCTTTGATGGTCATCCCGTGTGCAGCTTCAAGGCCTTGGACGGGAGGTTTTCTTTCGTTGGCTGGAAAGGGTTGTGTGGCGAAGGCAGGTGAGGTTTTGGGTTGTGGCCCTTCGCTCCTTTCGTCATATGCCAGTTCTTGGACGTGGGACTCTGCTCTGCTCAGCAGTGATGAGGCTAAGAGATGTTTTTTCTTTTCTTGGCTCTAGTTTGTGCTTGTAAGCATTTTGGAGTTCTTTTCTGACCATGTAGAGCTCATCGTTGGTATCATCTAGTTGTTGGGTCAGATTGTCCATTTCAGTTCTGTACCTTTCAAGGTGGTCTTTCAAAGCACTGATTTCAGAATTCTTGTTTCTGATGTCTATCTTGGCTTTCTCCAGTAGCTGTTCGGCATACTGGAGTCTGTTTACCAGGTTTTTCTGAGCAGCCGTTGCATGTTGCTGGTCGAGCTGAGCTGCTGCCAGGGCTGCTAGGAGCCTCATAACTTGTTCTGTTGTCCTGCTCTCGCTGGGTGCTTTGAGTTGATTTTGAACTTTCACTTCCAGCTTGTCTATGCGACGTTCAGCACGTGTCAGCTCCTCTTGAAGGTGGGTGATGTGCTTGTCGCTCAGTTTCAGCTGGGTGGTGAAGGCATAGCTTAGTGAGCTCGTGATCTTGACTAGCTCCTCGTGGTTGTTGTTCTGGCTTGAATCTTGTGTCAGGAATCTTCTCAGGATTAGGATTATTATTAAAAATAATAACAGTTCAAATGTCTTTGGAGTGAGGCTGTCTGTTATGCCTCTCAGCCAAATGTTCACATCTTCCCCATGGGAAATGGGGTCTGCAGTCTGCGGCATGTTGGCACGCTGGGGAGAAGAGAGACTGACACAGATCTGTGTGGAGTAAAAGCCTATGTGTGGTGGGACAACTAAGTGTTGTATCAGTGATTGTGAACCACTAGTGAAATGTGGTGATGACTGTGTTGGTCTCAGGGTGTCTAAGTAGACTAGAGATGCGAAGACTTTGTCACTCTAATGAGGAAGAGGAAAAGAGAGACAGAGGTGAAAAACAAATTCAAATGACAAGCAAAATTTCTGTTTTTCAAATGAGGAAAATTATTTTTTCCAATTAAATGTTATCAAAAACGTAAACAATATTATTATATTTCTTGCTTTGGACAAAAGAATACAATAATAATTCTGATATCTCTTTTCTTAGTCTGACAGGATTGACACCGTACACCTTTCAGTTGGACGCTCACCAGGGAGGCTGCGAAGGCGACAGTTGTTCAACACATATCTCTCTTAAATTGATCTCAACGTTGGATGAGATGCTAAAACTTGCGTTTCCAAATGTAGGGAGGTTATGAAGAACAAATGAGAGGATGATTACAATCAAATTCATAAGGATGATTCGTCGTCTTTGGCACGATTGTGTATTTACTTCACTTAGAATTGATTGATGGTTCTTACATGTCCTACAAATGTAAAAAGAGAAGAGGAAAGTAAAGGAGAGAGAGGACGGAGATGGTAAGTCTCAGTAGCGGTTATCTCAACTACAAGGAGAGCGTTGTGTTAGTTGCTGCACAACTAATCAAACAAAATAAACTTTAAGTGAAAGAGGGTTGTCTTTCTAATTTATTTGAACTCGTAGTGAGGGATAACAATGTCTCCTTTTAGGGCTCAGGTTTGTCGTTCCCAGGCTAGGGTACACAAAAGTAAAGAAATGATAAGAAAAAGTAAAATTAAAAAAATTAATAAATGGGCAAAATATGCAAAAATGAAATTAAAAAGAGGAAATCAATAAGTAAAACAATAGTGGTTAAGTGTATAACTAAAATAGGAAGGGGGTAAAACGAATTCAAATAAGTAAAGGTCTGAATAGCATATATTCAGATGGGTAATAAATAAATTAGGAAGAATAAGTTTACTTAACTTCCAAAGTTCAAGGCTTATTCATTCCTAAAATAATTAGGCCCAAAAGAGAATACTAGAAATAAAAGATCATATGAAATGATCTGAGAGGGAAATTTTAAATGATTCAAAATAAATTTAATGTTTCAATTAAATTTCAATTTGACAATTAATAATTGTGAGTCAGTATTTCCCTTTCTAGTAAAATGAAAATAAGTGGTTTAGTGAGGAAAGAGAGCACTAAAGAGAAAGAGACTAACAAGTGTTAGTTAAGATGTTTAAAATGGTTAAATCACGTCAGCGTTGCCCAAACACACATTATTCTACCACTGGATGGTAATGCTAACGGCTAACCTTTGAGGCTAGTGGCTTTAGTATAGACTTCAATGTAAATGCAATGGTTTCGTTAGCTTAGCGACACCGTGGAGTTTGTGCGCTGCGCGTGCACAGTTCAGAGTTGCTCCGGAAGTACGTTAGGCTTCCGGGTCACGGTCGACACTATGGCAACCAAAACACATTCTAGTGGATTAGCACATGAATCGTTGCATTGTTGCAAGTACAGTTAAGCATGTTACATGAAATGTCGGCTCATTTCAACACTGTACAAATAACAACACCGCCTTTCAGTTGGTTTTGCGATGTGGCACTTAAACTCTCAGTTTGTATAGAGTTAAATTTATCTTAATTCAAATAGCAGCTTCCTGCTGTAGTTATTATATCAATCTCAGCAATTTGATTCTCCGTGCCAGTTTTTCTGGACACAAACATAAAAGTTTTCCTTCGCTGTTGGTACACAGTTAAAATTTACTTGATCAAGCTTTTAAAACACTCCCATTCAAATTACTCTCGGACACACGCCGTGTTACGCGAGATTGCATTCACTTTGTGAACGGATACAAATGGGCAAACATTGTTCTCTAATGTTTAACGTTAACTTAGGGGAGTCGAATATCAAATTTGATTCGGCAGTGGAACACGCACTGGCAATCAAACTATATGAAATATGAATACGGGGACTTTGATAAATAGATTGAGGAACCCGCTCAAAACTATTCTTTATTCACCGATTTATATCCCTTTTGAAACACTAACAGTTTAGCTCCGTTCAGCAAACAGTGACTGAGATAGCGTTTGAGACACTGGAACACGCAGTGAAATCAAATCAGCTATAAAACAAGGCATTACACAAATGAGGAACACGCTCAATTTCTACCTTATTGTACGATCTCAGATGTTTACTTTTAAGTTCACTTACTGTTGTTAACATTGAAGAGACGGACTTGAGTTAAAGTTTCTTCTAGCTCCTTTCATTCAAGCGGGGGGGCGCGCTGCTTACGTCACACAAACACACACACATACTCAGGTCTCGCATGCTTCTCATCTTTCATTCCTTTAGCAAAATCAAAGATTAAATAACTTGGTTTATGCTCACAATTTAGATTAAACTGCCCGCATTCTCCACCATTATAAATGTAAGGGAAACAGGTCAATTTAGCTCAAAGGGAATCATTTAAGATTTTAAAGGGAATTTGAACAGAATCACTGTTTCACGGCTGTTCACGGAGACGCGCCTGCGGTTCAGTGAACGAGCCGTTTAACATCAAATCTGCGCTGGATACTAATATCCAAACTATAGTGAAACCACTATCAATTAGCACAGTAACAAGATCGGCAGTTTAAGACATTAACTTGTAAGCACAAAACACAAGATACTTCTCTTTTCAATATGAATAAGGCTTTATTAGATAAATCTAAGACATATAAACTAATCTAACACATAAACGCACGCACACACACATTCACACAAGTTGCAGGAAGGTCGAAAGTTAGGGAAAGATGAGTTTAAGAGAATGGAAATATGGAATCCCAAGTTACAGCAATACGTTAAATTGCATAGACATGAACAACCATCAATCACGTAATTAGCGCTCGCATTGAGTTCCTCAATGGGGTTAAAATTATATTAGATACACCAGCACAACAAATATCTGGGAATACGTTGCCTTCGTTTGCTGTGAAAGGGACTCCAGTTGAAAGGGGTTTCCCGGTGTCGCTGATTGGCTGGAAGTTCAGTTGGCTGAAGTGACGTCTTGGGGAGCCCGTGCTTGGGCGTTGGCTGAAGCTGGAGTTGTGTGGCTGGTCAGAGTTCAAACGCGCAGACGAGGTCGACGTTACAAAACTTAACTCAGAACACGAAACTCTCAAACGGAAAAGAAAAGAAATAAAGTTTGACGAGACTAGGCTGTGTTCCTTCTCATTGTGGCATAAGTAGCAGCAGGCAGGCACGCTGGAACCGCGCTCAAAGAACCATGATGACTAACCGCATGGCTAGATGCTACAAGCTAAAGCTAGGTAGCAAAGCTACAAGCTAAGAGCAGGCATGACTGATAGCACGAGCAAGGCTGGAACTAAAAGCCGACATGGCTAATAGCAGCAGCTAGACTAGAACTAAAAGCAGACTAAAAGCAACATTTTAATCGTATCCAAAGTATTTAAACTTTCCTGTTGGCCACCCCTCAAATGTTGCCTTGACCAATCAGATATGTTCTTGGGGTGGGTATCATAAATCATTTGTTTATCTTACCAAGCATGTTGTTCTTGCCTCACAGGGTCTAATTTTGGACATGATTCCTATAACATGATTATGATATATTTTACAAATAAATGATTGTCAGGACAATATCAAGCAAGAAAATGCGATTATTTCAATACTAGACATGACTAGGGATCCTATAGTTATCAAAAGACATACACAATAAGTGATTATACATGATAGTCAAATGTGTGGGTTACACGTAAATGAATATGGAGTTAAGCAATGGAATGATTCATTCATAAGTCTTTTTTGAGTTCATTCTGGTCCATATATAATGTATAAAAAGGGTTTCTTTGCCATTCTCTGGCAAAGGACTTTTCTGTGAAGACAAAGGTTTAAGGCCCTTCCCCCTTAGGAATTTCAGTCTGGTTCTTCTGGGTGGGGGTAAGTCAATGCAAGTATTTAACTTGATCTCCTGGGTTTACATGTGATGTCCAGCGTTGCATTTCAATCACGAACAATAAATTTGACAATCTCTTCTTTGAATTAAAATTGTCAATAATTGTTATATTGGTGTTAATGTTGAAAGCTGTTGTGTGAACAAGTTGGTTGGTTGGTTATCTTGCTTGGTTCTTGTGGCACTAGAACTGATTTATGACTTCCTGAGGAATTCAGCTCATGTTTCAATGCACACAGCTCTGATAGACTCTTTGATTTGTCTGATTTGACTCATTTCTGCTACAACATTGTATTTCATAAGGCATAAGCATTTTTCAGTTTGGCAAGATTTGCACTGAATATTGAATGAAACAGCTTTCTCTATTAGAGAGACAAGCTTTTGATCAGATTTGGGCTAGATTTCACTTCATTTGAACAGAAGCACTATTTCAACATTACTGGACTCAGAAAGCTGTAAACTGAAAATCTTGATCATTGTAGTCCTAGCATAAGTTGTTGTGCATATAACTTCTAACACATTAAAAACTGTCTTACAGCATTGCAGAAAACATTGTATTTCATAAGACATAAGCATCTTTCAGTTTGGCAAGATTTGCACTGAATACTGAATGAAACAGCTTTCTCTAATAGAGAGAAAAGCTTTTGAGCAGATTTGGGCTTGATTTCACTTCATTTGAACAGAAGCACTATTTCAACATTACTGGACTCAGAAACATGTAAACTGACAATCTTGAGCATTGTAGTCCTAGCATAAGTTTTTGTGCATATAACTTCTAACACATTAAAAACTGTCTTACAGCATTGCAGAAAACATTGTATTTCATAAGGCATAAGAATCTTTCAGTTTGGCAAGATTTGCACTGAATACTGAATCAAACAGCTTTCTCTAATAGAAAGAAAAGCTTTTGGGCAGATTTGGGCTAGATTTCACTTCATTTGAACAGAAGCACTATTTCAACATTACTGGACTCAGAAAGCTGTAAACTGACAATCTTGATCATTGAAGTCCTAATATAAGTTTTTGTGCATATAACTTCTAACACATTAAAAACTGTCTTACAGCATTGCAGAAAACATTGTATTTCATAACGCATAAGCACCATTCAGTTTGGCAAGATTTGCACTGAATACTGAATGAAACAGCTTTCTCTAATAGAGAGAAAAGCTTTTGAGCAGATTTGGGCTTGATTTCACTACATTTGAACAGAAGCACTATTTCAACATTACTGGACTCAGAAACATGTAAACTGACAATCTTAAGCATTGTAGTCCTAGCATAAGTTTTTGTGCATATAACTTCTAACACATTAAAAACTGTCTTACAGCATTGCAGAAAACATTGTATTTCATAAGGCATGAGCATCTTTCATTTTTGCAAGATTTGCACTGAATACTGAATGAAACAGCTTTCTCTAATAGAGAGAAAAGCTTTTGAGCAGATTTGGGCTTGATTTCACTTCATTTGAACAGAAGCACTATTTCAACATTACTGGACTCAGAAAGCTGTAAACTGACAATCTTGATCATTGAAGTCCTAATATAAGTTTTTGTGCATTTAACTTCTAACACATTAAAAACTGTCTTACAGCATTGCAGAAAACATTGTATTTCATAACGCATAAGCACCATTCAGTTTGGCAAGATTTGCACTGAATACTGAATGAAACAGCTTTCTCTAATAGAGAGAAAAGCTTTTGAGCAGATTTGGGCTTTATTTCACTACATTTGAACAGAAGCACTATTTCAACATTACTGGACTCAGAAACATGTAAACTGACAATCTTAAGCATTGTAGTCCTAGCATAAGTTTTTGTGCATATAACTTCTAACACATTAAAAACTGTCTTACAGCATTGCAGAAAACATTGTATTTCATAAGGCATGAGCATCTTTCAGTTTGGCAAGATTTGCACTGAATATTGAATGAAACAGCTTTCTCTATTAGAGAGACAAGCTTTTGATCAGATTTGGGCTAGATTTCACTTCATTTGAACAGAAGCACTATTTCAACATTACTGGACTCAGAAAGCTGTATACTGACAATCTTGATCATTGTAGTCCTAGCATAAGTTTTTGTGCATATAACTTCTAACACATTAAAAACTGTCTTACAGCATTGCAGAAAACATTTTATTTCATAAGACATAAGCATGTTTCAGTTTGGCAAGATTTGCACTGAATATTGAATGAAACAGCTTTCTCTAATAGAGAGACAAGCTTTTGAGCAGATTTGGGCTTGATTTCACTTCATTTGAACAGAAGCACTATTTCAACATTACTGGACTCAGAAAGCTGTAAACTGACAATCTTGATCATTGAAGTCCTAACATTAGTTTTTGAGCATATAACTTCTAACACATTAAAAACTGTCTTACAGCATTGCAGAAAACATTTTATTTCATAAAACATAAGCATGTTTCAGTTTGGCAAGATTTGCACTGAATATTGAATGAAACAGCTTTCTCTAATAGAGAGACAAGCTTTTGAGCAGATTTGGGCTTGATTTCACTTCATTTGAACAGATGCACTATTTCAACATTACTGGACTCAGAAAGCTGTAAACTGACAATCTTGATCATTGAAGTCCTAACATAAGTTTTTTGTGCATATAACTTCTAACACATTAAAAACTGTCTTACAGCATTGCAGAAAACATTGTATTTCATAAGGCACAAGCATCTTTCAGTTTGGCAAGATTTGCACTGAATATTGAATGAAACAGCTTTCTCTATTAGAGAGACAAGCTTTTGAGCAGATTTGGGCTAGATTTCACTTCATTTGAACAGAGGCACTATTTCAACATTACTGGACTCAGAAAGCTGTAAACTGACAATCTTGATCATTGAAGTCCTAACATAAGTTTTTATGCATATAACTTCTAACACATTAAAAACTGTCTTACAGCATTGCAGAAAACATTGTATTTCATAAGGCATAAGCATCTTTCAGTTTGGCAAGATTTGCACTGAATATTGAATGAAACAGCTTTCTCTATTAGAGAGACAAGCTTTTGAGCAGATTTGGGCTAGATTTCACTTCATTTGAACAGAGGCACTATTTCAACATTACTGGACTCAGAAAGCTGTAAACTGACAATCTTGATCATTGAAGTCCTAACATAAGTTTTTGTGCATATAACTTCTAACATATTAAAAACTGTCTTACAGCATTGCAGAAAACATTGTATTTCATAAGGCATAAGCATCTTTCAGTTTGGCAAGATTTGCACTGAATATTGAATGAAACAGCTTTCTCTAATAGAGAGAAAAGCTTTTGAGCAGATTTGGGCTAGATTTCACTTCATTTGAACAGTAGCACTATTTCAACATTACTGGACACAGAAAGCTGTAAACTGACAATCTTGATCATTGAAGTCCTAACATAAGTTTTTGTGCATATAACTTCTAACACATTAAAAACTGTCTTACAGCATTGCAGAAAACATTGTATTTCATAAGGCATAAGCATCTTTCAGTTTGGCAAGATTTGCACTGAATATTGAATGAAACAGCTTTCTCTATGAGAGAGACAAGCTTTTGAGCAGATTTGGGCTTGATTTCACTTCATTTGAACAGATGCACTATTTCAACATTACTGGACTCAGAAAGCTGTAAACTGACAATCTTGATCATTGAAGTCCTAACATAAGTTTTTGTGCATATAACTTCTAACACATTAAAAACTGTCTTACAGCATTGCAGAAAACATTGTATTTCATAAGGCACAAGCATCTTTCAGTTTGGCAAGATTTGCACTGAATATTGAATGAAACAGCTTTCTCTATGAGAGAGACAAGCTTTTGAGCAGATTTGGGCTAGATTTCACTTCATTTGAACAAAGGCACTATTTCAACATTACTGGACTCAGAAAGCTGTAAACTGACAATCTTGATCATTGAAGTCCTAACATAAGTTCCTCTTCAGGAACTCGAGCTGCGTCGAGAACGATTGGGGAACGCGTCCAGCGTGACGTCTCTGAATAATATGTGTAATCAGTCCAAAGGAAGGGCGAGACGTCATAGGCGGGTGACGTCAGAGACCAGGAAGCATAAAAGCAGGAGAGGCACAGCCGGCCCCAGCCTTGTGTCTTCAGCAAGCGCTCTGTGTGTGTGTCAGCCGCTATTTGTTTGTGAGTCTTATTTAGTGTCGTTTGTCCACTGATAAACTCCATTGTCAAAGCTTCAATCAAGAGAAGTTTTGGGCGAGAGCAGGCAGCGCTCAGGCTGTGTGTTTTTCCCTGCCAAAAAAAAAAAAAAAAAAAAGAAGGGTAGGGACACACGCAGCTCGTGTGTTGTCTGCTTGAGAGTGAAGCGCGCAGTGTCAGCTCTCGAGGGAGTTGACGGCTGCGATGCGAGCCTTTGCTTCACTCTCAGAAGGCTCTCTTTGAGGAGAGAGCTTTCACTGGCGTTTCTCGCGGTGCCACTCCCGTTTTCGCCGAGGCAAAACGGTGGTTGTGCTCGCGGGACTCGCTTTCGGATCTGCTTGAAGGAATGTAAGACGGCCAAGCCCCTATCTTCTTTCTTAGCCACCAGATCCGGCGCCCGCTCTCGGTGGTCGGAAGCCCGCGTTTGCGGTACTTTCTCCCCGATGAGAGGGCGCGACGGCGCTGCCTGTCTTTCTCTGAGGAGATTGATGTGGATAGGCGTCGACGAGCTCGCCAGTCACACAAGCACCAGTTACACAAGCATGTTATGCCTAATATTAACATAAGCAGCATTAATGAAGAGTGGAGCTCGCGCAGTCAGCTCTCGGGGGGCTGACTGTGCTTTTTCTCACTGTTAAGCGCTCCGCTCTCGCCGGGCACGCTCTGAGGAGTGTGTCCGTGCATGCGATCTTGCGGTCGCAGTCTCGCTGTTGCTGAGGCACGGCGGCGACCGCGATAGCAGGAATCGCACATGATCTGGCGAACGGGTTGGAGACGGTTCGTCCTATCTCCGCCCGTGTTCACTAGATCTAGAGCTCGTGCTCGAGGCCTGGAAACCAGCGCTGCGGTTCTTTCGCCCTCTGAGACAGCTCGCTGCTGCTGCTGCATGCTCTCTCGCCGGGCACGCTCTGAGGAGTGTGTCCGTGCATGCGATCTTGCGGTCGCAGTCTCGCTGTTGCTGAGGCACGGCGGCGACCGCGATAGCAGGAATCGCACATGATCTGGCGAACGGGTTGGAGACGGCTCGTCCTATCTCCACCCGTGTTCACTAGATCTAGAGCTCGTGCTCGAGGCCTGGAAACCAGCGCTGCGGTTCTTTCGCCCTCTGAGACAGCTCGCTGCAGCATCCATATTTATGTTATTTGTGTGACTGAGTAGCATAAAATAATATATATATAAAAAAGACATGAGCGCTGCCGAGGCAACGCGTGTATTACATGGTTTCATTTTTATGTGATTTTTTTTCTACACCAGATCGCGTTGACTAGTCTGGTTGCTGACTACATTTAATTCTAAGGAATAAAATGTCATATTTATCTGACTATGTGAAGTTAGATGTACAGGGGCTCTAGGGATGTGATTTCTTTTGTGAGAACACGTGTGTACCGCTCTTCCTCTGAGGAGGTTGAGGCGGTCAGGGGCTGCTGGGCGGAGCAGTCCCAAAGTGTTCCAGCCCCATGTGCCGTGGGTGTCACTTTTGTACTCCGCAGACGCTAGAGTCAAAGTGGCGCTCCCAGGCCGAAGGCTTCTAGTGGAAAGCAGTTCTACGGACTGTTGTTTTCGCTGGATAGCCTTCATCATAACGTCCTGACGCCTAGGACGTTTTGAGGGCCAGCTCCCTCTGGGGAAGAGTGGTGTACACCGCATTACACGGTGCCCGTCTCTCCTCAGTGCCCTCAGGAGATCATTCTGCCAACCCTGCCGTTGTTCCATGGCGCAGCGATCTCCGGCGAGCGCTTCTCTCAGTTACCGCCCGGAAACGTAGCGGCGCTGAGAGGCTCGCTACCTCTACGGAGGTCTCTAGAGCAGCTAGTACGGTCATCCCCTGCCGGTCCACGGCTTCAAGGCACCGAGCTAGTGGCTCTAGGTGCACCAGAGGCCAGTCTCGCGAGACTGGTTCCCTTAGGAGGTCACATGGTGGTGTGGGAGCCCCTGCCAAGTGTACTTCACGGGGTCCTGCCCCGAGCAGGCTCTGGTCTAGTCTTCCTGACAGACGATATGAGTCTGAGGACCGTCGTTTTTAGGAGACTTCAGCTATGATAGTCCTGATGCTGTAGCTCAGGACCTCGGAGGGCAGGCCCCTCTGGGGAAGAGCGGTGTACACCGCATTACACGGTGCCCGTCTCTCCTCAGTGCCCTCAGGAGATCGATCTGCCAACCCTGCCGGTGTTCCAGGGCGCAGCGGTCTCCAGCGAGCGCTTCTCTCAGTTACCGCCCGGAAACGTAGCGGTGCTAAGAGGCTCGCGACCTCCTGGGAGGTTTCCAGAGCAGCTAGTTCGGCCGTCTCCTGCCGGTGCGCCGCTTCAGGGCACCGAGCTAATTGCTCTGATGCAACCAGAGATCAGTCTTGAGAGGCTGATTCCCTTAGTAGACTATATTGCAGTGTGAAAACTACTGCCAAATGTGTTTCAGTGGGTCCTGCACACTGTAGTGAGAGGCCACAGAATCCAATTCTGGTGGGCCCCAAGCAGGGTCTGGTAATGGAACAGAAGTAGACTCTCTCTGAGGATGGAGACCATCGAGGTGGTCCCTCCTTGGGTTGCAGAGTCCGGGTCCTACAGCCAGTACTTCACTGTTCCCGAGGAAGGATGAGGTGTTGTGTCCTTTTCTAGATCTGTGCTTTGAACCTCTCAGTCAGGGGACTGAAGTTTAGCACGCCTGCACAGGCCAAGTCCGAGGACTCGTGTGTCACGATCTATCAAAAGATGCACTTATCTCCATCCTTCTTCATCGGAAGTTCCTGAGGTTTGCTTTTGGGGGCAAAAGCCTACCAATAAGGATCTTCCACTGGCCTTGCACTCTCACCCCACACTTTCACGACTCAACCACATTGACGATTGGTTGATATCAGCTCAATTTGAGCAGATGACGGTTCGGCACCGAGGTGTCGTTCTCGCTCACACGAAAGAGCTGGGGTTAAGACTTAACGCCAAGGAAAGTGTGCTTTCTCCAGTTCAGAGAACCACTTATCTGGGCATGGTGTGGGATTCGACCACGATGCAGGCACGTATGTCACCTGCTCGGATCGAGTCGATCCT
Source organism: Carassius auratus (assembly GCF_003368295.1). Taxonomy (NCBI): domain Eukaryota; kingdom Metazoa; phylum Chordata; class Actinopteri; order Cypriniformes; family Cyprinidae; genus Carassius; species Carassius auratus. The sequence continues at coordinate 249,403 of NW_020523355.1, forward strand.
CACTGCAGTCGCGAGAGTGTGAGAAGGCCGGTCACTCACTGTCAAGCAGTCACAGAGATTGCTGGGTCTGATGGCAGCTGCGTCCAACCTGAATACTATTGGCCTGCTGTACATGAGACCCCTACAGTGGTGGCTCAAGACCAAGGGGTTCTCCCTGAGGGGAAACCAACTTCGCATGCTAAAGGTCACGCGGCGCTGCCTACGTGCCTTGGAAATGTGGAGGAATCCTTGGTTCTTGTCCCAGGGCCTGGTGCTGGGAGCTCCTTGTCGCCGCGTGATGCTAGCGACGGATGCGTCCCTCACCCGCTGGGGTGTGGTCATGAGTGGCCACCCTGCCCGTGGTCTGTGGAGTGGTCGCCATCTGACATGGCACATCAACTGCCTGGAGATGCTGGCCGTGCTTCGTGCACTTCGTTAATTTCTCCCAGACCTAAGAGATCACCATGTGTTGGTGCGCACCGACCACACAGCGATGGTCTCTTACATCAACCACCAAGGAGGTCTGCACTCACCCCGTTTATACAACTAGCGTACCAGATCCTTGTGTGGGCCCAGGACGAATTCCTCTTGCTCAGAGCAGTTCACATTCCTGGGCATCTTAATATGGGAGCAGACATCCTGTTGGGCAGGGGCCGAGGCCCGGGGAATGGCGGCTTCACACTGAGGTGATGAAGCAGAGTTGGAAATGTTGGCCAGACTCGGGTGGATCTGTTTGCGACTCGAGAGACATCGCACTGTCCCCTCTGGCTTCCTCTGACTCATCCAGCTCCACTGGGGCTGGACGCCATGGTACACGAAGGCTTCATCTGTACATTTTCCCCCGATTGCTCTGCTCTCGGGAGTTCTGGAGAGAGTGTGCCGGGACGGAGTCCGGCTGCTGTTAGTAGCCCCGTTCTGGATGGGCCGGGTATGGTTCCTGGGCCTGATTTCTCTTTTTGATGGCACTCCATGGGAGGTTCCCGTCAGGAGAGATCTCCTCTCGCAGGCGGAGGGTGCGCCCCCACATGGAGCTTAGAGGCTGTAGGTGTTGTCTCGAGGAGGCACAACTCTTAGCTTCCGGTCTCTCAACCGAGGTTGTAAGACCGTTCTCCAATCCAGAGCTCCCTCAATGAGGAAACTGTATGCCTTGAAGTGGAAGCTTTTCACTTCTTGGTGCGGAGACCGCCAGCTCGACCCAGTTAACTGCCCGGATGGTACAGTGCTGGAGTTCCTGCAGGCTCTCCGCAGGGTTGACCCACTCCACCTTGAAGGTCTACGTGGCGGCCATGGTGGCCTACCACGCCCCTCTCGGTGGCCAGTCAGTGAGCAGAAACCCTCTGGTTACATGTTTCCTCCATGGTGCGCTGAGGCTGAGGCCTCCGGCCAGAAGAAGCTTATGCTAAGCGGTGATCAGGATGCTGTCCTAAGCCTCGAGTCCTCTGATCTCCCCTCTCCTGGGGGTCAAGGCTCACTCCACTAGAAGTGTGGCGGCCTCCAAGGCCTTCCTAGCAGGTGTCTCTATGCGTGACATCTGCGAGGCTGCGGGGTGGTCCACGCCCTTGACCTTCGTAAAATTTTACGGTCTAGATTTACGAGCCGCTCCAGGCCCCTCTGTTCTCTTGTCCTAGCTGTGCAGTTTCCCACACTGGCAGTGATTTGTAAGTCTGGCGGCGTGGGCATTCTCGTTCCCCAATCGTTCTCGACGCAGCTCGAGTTCCTGAAGAGGAACGTCTGGGGTTACGTATGTAACCCTGGTTCCTCGAAGGAACGAGACGCTGCGTCGCAGTGCCACACTTCCGGCATCTCTGGCTGGCGCTTGCTTCATCCTTTGAGGCTGGGGCCGGCTGTGCCTCTCCTGCTTTTATGCTTCCTGGTCTCTGACGTCACCCGCCTATGACGTCTCGCCCTTCCTTTGGACTGATTATACATATTATTCAGAGACGTCACGCTGGACGCGTTCCCCAATCGTTCTCGACGCAGCGTCTCGTTCCTTCGAGGAACCAGGGTTACATACGTAACCCCAGACGTTTTTGTGCATATAACTTCTAACACATTAAAAACTGTCTTACAGCATTGCAGAAAACATTGTATTTCATAAGGCATAAGCATCTTTCAGTTTGGCAAGATTTGCACTGAATACTGAATGAAACAGCTTTCTCTATTAGAGAGACAAGCTTTTGAGCAGATTTGGGCTAGATTTCACTTCATTTGAACAGAGGCACTATTTCAACATTACTGGACTCAGAAAGCTGTAAACTGACAATCTTGATCATTGAAGTCCTAACATAAGTTTTTGTGCATATAACTTCTAACACATTAAAAACTGTCTTACAGCATTGCAGAAAACATTGTATTTCATAAGGCATAAGCATCTTTCAGTTTGGCAAGATTTGCACTTAATATTGAATGAAACAGCTTTCTCTAATAGAGAGAAAAGCTTTTGAGCAGATTTGGGCTTGATTTCACTTCATTTGAACAGATGCACTATTTCAACATTACTGGACTCAGAAAGCTGTAAACTGACAATCTTGATCATTGAAGTCCTAACATAAGTTTTTGTGCATATAACTTCTAACACATTAAAAACTGTCTTACAGCATTGCAGAAAACATTGTATTTCATAAGGCATAAGCATCTTTCAGTTTGGCAAGATTTGCACTGAATATTGAATGAAACAGCTTTCTCTAATAGAGAGACAAGCTTTTGAGCAGATTTGGGCTTGATTTCACTTCATTTGAACAGATGCACTATTTCAACATTACTGGACTCAGAAAGCTGTAAACTGACAATCTTGATCATTGAAGTCCTAACATAAGTTTTTGTGCATATAACTTCTAACACATTAAAAACTGTCTTACAGCATTGCAGAAAACATTGTATTTCATAAGGCATAAGCATCTTTCAGTTTGGCAAGATTTGCACTGAATATTGAATGAAACAGCTTTCTCTATTAGAGAGACAAGCTTTTGAGCAGATTTGGGCTAGATTTCACTTCATTTGAACAGAGGCACTATTTCAACATTACTGGACTCAGAAAGCTGTAAACTGACAATCTTGATCATTGAAGTCCTAACATAAGTTTTTGTGCATATAACTTCTAACACATTAAAAACTGTCTTACAGCATTGCAGAAAACATTGTATTTCATAAGGCATAAGCATCTTTCAGTTTGGCAAGATTTGCACTGAATACTGAATGAAACAGCTTTCTCTATTAGAGAGACAAGCTTTTGAGCAGATTTGGGCTTGATTTCACTTCATTTGAACAGATGCACTATTTCAACATTACTGGACTCAGAAAGCTGTAAACTGACAATCTTGATCATTGAAGTCCTAACATAAGTTTTTGTGCATATAACTTCTAACACATTAAAAACTGTCTTACAGCATTGCAGAAAACATTGTATTTCATAAGGCATAAGCATCTTTCAGTTTGGCAAGATTTGCACTGAATATTGAATGAAACAGCTTTCTCTATTAGAGAGACAAGCTTTTGAGCAGATTTGTGCTAGATTTCACTTCATTTGAACAGAGGCACTATTTCAACATCACTGGACTCAGAAAGCTGTAAACTGACAATCTTGATCATTGAAGTCCTAACATAAGTTTTTGTGCATATAACTTCTAACACATTAAAAACTGTCTTACAGCATTGCAGCAAACATTGTATTTCATATGGCATAAGAATCTTTCAGATTGGCAAGATTTGCTCTGAATACTGAATGAAACAGCTTTCTCTAATAGAGAGAAAAGCTTTTGAGCAGATTTGGGCTTGATTTCACTTCATTTGAACAGATGCACTATTTCAACATTACTGGACTCAGAAAGCTGTAAACTGACAATCTTGATCATTGAAGTCCTAACATAAGTTTTTGTGCATATAACTTCTAACACATTAAAAACTGTCTTACAGCATTGCAGAAAACATTGTATTTCATAAGGCACAAGCATCTTTCAGTTTGGCAAGATTTGCACTGAATATTGAATGAAACAGCTTTCTCTAATAGAGAGAAAAGCTTTTGAGCAGATTTGGGCTTGATTTCACTTCATTTGAACAGAGGCACTATTTCAACATTACTGGACTCAGAAAGCTGTAAACTGAAGTCCTAACATAAGTTTTTATGCATATAACTTCTAACACATTAAAAACTGTGTTACAGCATTGCAGAAAACATTGTATTTCATAAGGCATAAGCATCTTTCAGTTTGGCAAGATTTGCACTGAATATTGAATGAAACAGCTTTCTCTATTAGAGAGACAAGCTTTTGAGCAGATTTGGGCTAGATTTCACTTCATTTGAACAGAGGCACTATTTCAACATTACTGGACTCAGAAAGCTGTAAACTGACAATCTTGATCATTGAAGTCCTAACATAAGTTTTTGTGCATATAACTTCTAACACATTAAAAACTGTCTTACAGCATTGCAGAAAACATTGTATTTCATAAGGCATAAGCATCTTTCAGTTTGGCAAGATTTGCACTGAATACTGAATGAAACAGCTTTCTCTATTAGAGAGACAAGCTTTTGAGCAGATTTGGGCTTGATTTCACTTCACTTGAACAGATGCACTATTTCAACATTACTGGACTCAGAAAGCTGTAAACTGACAATCTTGATCATTGAAGTCCTAACATAAGTTTTTGTGCATATAACTTCTAACACATTAAAAACTGTGTTACAGCATTGCAGAAAACATTGTATTTCATAAGGCATAAGCATCTTTCAGTTTGGCAAGATTTGCACTGAATATTGAATGAAACAGCTTTCTCTATTAGAGAGACAAGCTTTTGAGCAGATTTGTGCTAGATTTCACTTCATTTGAACAGAGGCACTATTTCAACATCACTGGACTCAGAAAGCTGTAAACTGACAATCTTGATCATTGAAGTCCTAACATAAGTTTTTGTGCATATAACTTCTAACACATTAAAAACTGTCTTACAGCATTGCAGCAAACATTGTATTTCATATGGCATAAGCATCTTTCAGATTGGCAAGATTTGCACTGAATACTGAATGAAACAGCTTTCTCTAATAGAGAGAAAAGCTTTTGAGCAGATTTGGGCTTGATTTCACTTCATTTGAACAGATGCACTATTTCAACATTACTGGACTCAGAAAGCTGTAAACTGACAATCTTGATCATTGAAGTCCTAACATAAGTTTTTGTGCATATAACTTCTAACACATTAAAAACTGTCTTACAGCATTGCAGAAAACATTGTATTTCATAAGGCACAAGCATCTTTCAGTTTGGCAAGATTTGCACTGAATATTGAATGAAACAGCTTTCTCTAATAGAGAGAAAAGCTTTTGAGCAGATTTGGGCTTGATTTCACTTCATTTGAACAGAGGCACTATTTCAACATTACTGGACTCAGAAAGCTGTAAACTGAAGTCCTAACATAAGTTTTTATGCATATAACTTCTAACACATTAAAAACTGTGTTACAGCATTGCAGAAAACATTGTATTTCATAAGGCATAAGCATCTTTCAGTTTGGCAAGATTTGCACTGAATATTGAATGAAACAGCTTTCTCTATTAGAGAGACAAGCTTTTGAGCAGATTTGGGCTAGATTTCACTTCATTTGAACAGAGGCACTATTTCAACATTACTGGACTCAGAAAGCTGTAAACTGACAATCTTGATCATTGAAGTCCTAACATAAGTTTTTGTGCATATAACTTCTAACACATTAAAAACTGTCTTACAGCATTGCAGAAAACATTGTATTTCATAAGGCATAAGCATCTTTCAGTTTGGCAAGATTTGCACTGAATACTGAATGAAACAGCTTTCTCTATTAGAGAGACAAGCTATTTCAACATTACTGGACTCAGAAAGCTGTAAACTGACAATCTTGATCATTGAAGTCCTAACATAAGTTTTTGTGCATATAACTTCTAACACATTAAAAACTGTCTTACAGCATTGCAGAAAACATTATATTTCATAAGGCATAAGCATCTTTCAGTTTGGCAAGATTTGCACTGAATACTGAATGAAACAGCTTTCTCTATTAGAGAGACAAGCTTTTGAGCAGATTTGGGCTAGATTTCACTTCATTTGAACAGAGGCACTATTTCAACATTACTGGACTCAGAAAGCTGTAAACTGACAATCTTGATCATTGAAGTCCTAACATAAGTTTTTGTGCATATAACTTCTAACACATTAAAAACTGTCTTACAGCATTGCAGAAAACATTGTATTTCATAAGGCATAAGCATCTTTCAGTTTGGCAAGATTTGCACTGAATATTGAATGAAACAGCTTTCTCTAATAGAGAGAAAAGCTTTTGAGCAGATTTGGGCTAGATTTCACTTCATTTGAACAGTAGCACTATTTCAACATTACTGGACTCAGAAAGCTGTAAACTGACAATCTTGATCATTGAAGTCCTAACATAAGTTTTTGTGCATATAACTTCTAACACATTAAAAACTGTATTTCATATGGCATAAGCATCTTTCAGTTTGGCAAGATTTGCACTGAATACTGAATGAAACAGCTTTCTCTATTAGAGAGACAAGCTTTTGAGCAGATTTGGGCTAGATTTCACTTCATTTGAACAGAGGCACTATTTCAACATTGCTGGACTCAGAAAGCTGTAAACTGACAATCTTGATCATTGAAGTCCTAACATAAGTTTTTGTGCATATAACTTCTAACACATTAAAAACTGTCTTACAGCATTGCAGAAAACATTGTATTTCATAAGGCATAAGCATCTTTCAGTTTGGCAAGATTTGCACTGAATATTGAATGAAAAAGCTTTCTCTATTAGAGAGACAAGCTTTTGAGCAGATTTGTGCTAGATTTCACTTCATTTGAACAGAGGCACTATTTCAACATCACTGGACTCAGAAAGCTGTAAACTGACAATCTTGATCATTGAAGTCCTAACATAAGTTTTTGTGCATATAACTTCTAACACATTAAAAACTGTCTTACAGCATTGCAGCAAACATTGTATTTCATATGGCATAAGCATCTTTCAGATTGGCAAGATTTGCACTGAATACTGAATGAAACAGCTTTCTCTAATAGAGAGACAAGCTTTTGAGCAGATTTGGGCTTGATTTCACTTCATTTGAACAGATGCACTATTTCAACATTACTGGACTCAGAAAGCTGTAAACTCACAATCTTGATCATTGAAGTCCTAACATAAGTTTTTGTGCATATAACTTCTAACACATTAAAAACTGTCTTACAGCATTGCAGAAAACATTGTATTTCATAAGGCACAAGCATCTTTCAGTTTGGCAAGATTTGCACTGAATATTGAATGAAACAGCTTTCTCTAATAGAGAGAAAATCTTTTGAGCAGATTTGGGCTTGATTTCACTTCATTTGAACAGAGGCACTATTTCAACATTACTGGACTCAGAAAGCTGTAAACTGAAGTCCTAACATAAGTTTTTATGCATATAACTTCTAACACATTAAAAACTGTCTTACAGCATTGCAGAAAACATTGTATTTCATAAGGCATAAGCATCTTTCAGTTTGGCAAGATTTGCACTGAATATTGAATGAAACAGCTTTCTCTATTAGAGAGACAAGCTTTTGAGCAGATTTGGGCTAGATTTCACTTCATTTGAACAGAGGCACTATTTCAACATTACTGGACTCAGAAAGCTGTAAACTGACAATCTTGATCATTGAAGTCCTAACATAAGTTTTTGTGCATATAACTTCTAACACATTAAAAACTGTCTTACAGCATTGCAGAAAACATTGTATTTCATAAGGCATAAGCATCTTTCAGTTTGGCAAGATTTGCACTGAATACTGAATGAAACAGCTTTCTCTATTAGAGAGACAAGCTTTTGAGCAGATTTGGGCTTGATTTCACTTCATTTGAACAGAGGCACTATTTCAACATTACTGGACTCAGAAAGCTGTAAACTGACAATCTTGATCATTGAAGTCCTAACATAAGTTTTTGTGCATATAACTTCTAACACATTAAAAACTGTCTTACAGCATTGCAGAAAACATTATATTTCATAAGGCATAAGCATCTTTCAGTTTGGCAAGATTTGCACTGAATACTGAATGAAACAGCTTTCTCTATTAGAGAGACAAGCTTTTGAGCAGATTTGGGCTAGATTTCACTTCATTTGAACAGAGGCACTATTTCAACATTACTGGACTCAGAAAGCTGTAAACTGACAATCTTGATCATTGAAGTCCTAACATAAGTTTTTGTGCATATAACTTCTAACACATTAAAAACTGTCTTACAGCATTGCAGAAAACATTGTATTTCATAAGGCATAAGCATCTTTCAGTTTGGCAAGATTTGCACTGAATATTGAATGAAACAGCTTTCTCTAATAGAGAGAAAAGCTTTTGAGCAGATTTGGGCTTGATTTCACTTCATTTGAACAGATGCACTATTTCAACATTACTGGACTCAGAAAGCTGTAAACTGACAATCTTGATCATTGAAGTCCTAACATAAGTTTTTGTGCATAGAACTTCTAACACATTAAAAACTGTCTTACAGCATTGCAGAAAACATTGTATTTCATAAGGCATAAGCATCTTTCAGTTTGGCAAGATTTGCACTGAATATTGAATGAAACAGCTTTCTCTAATAGAGAGAAAAGCTTTTGATCAGATTTGGGCTTGATTTCACTTCATTTGAACAGAGGCACTATTTCAACATTACTGGACTCAGAAAGCTGTGAACTGACAATCTTGATCATTGAAGTCCTAACATAAGTTTTTGTGCATATAACTTCTAACACATTAAAAACTGTCTTACATCATTGCAGAAAACATTGTTGTTCATAAGGCATAAGCATCTTTCAGTTTGGCAAGATTTGCACTGAATATTGAATGAAACAGCTTTCTCTAATAGAGAGACAAGCTTTTGAGCAGATTTGGGCTTGATTTCACTTCATTTGAACAGATGCACTATTTCAACATTACTGGACTCAGAAAGCTGTAAACTGACAATCTTGATCATTGAAGTCCTAACATAAGTTTTTGTGCATATAACTTCTAACACATTAAAAACTGTCTTACAGCATTGCAGAAAACATTGTATTTCATAAGGCACAAGCATCTTTCAGTTTGGCAAGATTTGCACTGAATATTGAATGAAACAGCTTTCTCTATTAGAGAGACAAGCTTTTGAGCAGATTTGGGCTAGATTTCACTTCATTTGAACAGAGGCACTATTTCAACATTACTGGACTCAGAAAGCTGTAAACTGACAATCTTGATCATTGAAGTCCTAACATAAGTTTTTGTGCATATAACTTCTAACACATTAAAAACTGTCTTACAGCATTGCAGAAAACATTGTATTTCATAAGGCATAAGCATCTTTCAGTTTGGCAAGATTTGCACTGAATATTGAATGAAACAGCTTTCTCTAATAGAGAGAAAAGCTTTTGAGCAGATTTGGGCTAGATTTCACTTCATTTGAACAGTAGCACTATTTCAACATTACTGGACTCAGAAAGCTGTAAACTGACAATCTTGATCATTGAAGTCCTAACATAAGTTTTTGTGCATATAACTTCTAACACATTAAAAACTGTCTTACAGCATTGCAGAAAACATTGTATTTCATAAGGCACAAGCATCTTTCAGTTTGGCAAGATTTGCACTGAATATTGAATGAAACAGCTTTCTCTATGAGAGAGACAAGCTTTTGAGCAGATTTGGGCTAGATTTCACTTCATTTGAACAAAGGCACTATTTCAACATTACTGGACTCAGAAAGCTGTAAACTGACAATCTTGATCATTGAAGTCCTAACATAAGTTTTTGTGCATATAACTTCTAACACATTAAAAACTGTCTTACAGCATTGCAGAAAACATTGTATTTCATAAGGCAATAAGCATCTTTCAGTTTGGCAAGATTTGCACTGAATACTGAATGAAACAGCTTTCTCTACTAGAGAGAAAAGCTTTTGAGCAGATTTGGGCTTTATTTCACTTCATTTGAACAGAGGCACTATTTCAACATTACTGGACTCAGAAAGCTGTAAACTGACAATCTTGATCATTGAAGTCCTAACATAAGTTTTTGTGCATATAACTTCTAACACATTAAAAACTGTCTTACAGCATTGCAGCAAACATTGTATTTCATATGGCATAAGCATCTTTCAGATTGGCAAGATTTGCACTGAATACTGAATGAAACAGCTTTCTCTAATAGAGAGACAAGCTTTTGAGCAGATTTGGGCTTGATTTCACTTCATTTGAACAGATGCACTATTTCAACATTACTGGACTCAGAAAGCTGTAAACTGACAATCTTGATCATTGAAGTCCTAACATAAGTTTTTGTGCATATAACTTCTAACACATTAAAAACTGTCTTACAGCATTGCAGAAAACATTGTATTTCATAAGGCACAAGCATCTTTCAGTTTGGCAAGATTTGCACTGAATATTGAATGAAACAGCTTTCTCTATTAGAGAGACAAGCTTTTGAGCAGATTTGGGCTAGATTTCACTTCATTTGAACAGAGGCACTATTTCAACATTACTGGACTCAGAAAGCTGTAAACTGACAATCTTGATCATTGAAGTCCTAACATAAGTTTTTATGCATATAACTTCTAACACATTAAAAACTGTCTTACAGCATTGCAGAAAACATTGTATTTCATAAGGCATAAGCATCTTTCAGTTTGGCAAGATTTGCACTGAATATTGAATGAAACAGCTTTCTCTATTAGAGAGACAAGCTTTTGAGCAGATTTGGGCTTGATTTCACTTCATTTGAACAGATGCACTATTTCAACATTACTGGACTCAGAAAGCTGTAAACTGACAATCTTGATCATTGAAGTCCTAACATAAGTTTTTGTGCATATAACTTCTAACACATTAAAAACTGTCTTACAGCATTGCAGAAAACATTGTATTTCATAAGGCATAAGCATCTTTCAGTTTGGCAAGATTTGCACTGAATATTGAATGAAACAGCTTTCTCTAATAGAGAGAAAAGCTTTTGAGCAGATTTGGGCTTGATTTCACTTCATTTGAACAGTAGCACTATTTCAACATTACTGGACTCAGAAAGCTGTAAACTGACAATCTTGATCATTGAAGTCCTAACATAAGTTTTTGTGCATATAACTTCTAACACATTAAAAACTGTCTTACAGCATTGCAGCAAACATTGTATTTCATAAGGCATAAGCATCTTTCAGTTTGGCAAGATTTGCACTGAATATTGAATGAAACAGCTTTCTCTAATAGAGAGAAAAGCTTTTGAGCAGATTTGGGCTTGATTTCACTTCATTTGAACAGATGCACTATTTCAACATTACTGGACTCAGAAAGCTGTAAACTGACAATCTTGATCATTGAAGTCCTAACATAAGTTTTTGTGCATATAACTTCTAACACATTAAAAACTGTCTTACAGCATTGCAGAAAACATTGTATTTCGTAAGGCACAAGCATCTTTCAGTTTGGCAAGATTTGCACTGAATACTGAATGAAACAGCTTTCTCTAATAGAGAGAAAAGCTTTTGAGCAGATTTGGGCTTGATTTCACTTCATTTGAACAGAGGCACTATTTCAACATTACTGGACTCAGAAAGCTGTAAACTGACAATCTTGATCATTGAAGTCCTAACATAAGTTTTTGTGCATATAACTTCTAACACATTAAAAACTGTCTTACAGCATTGCAACAAACATTGTATTTCATATGGCATAAGCATCTTTCAGTTTGGCAAGATTTGCACTGAATATTGAATGAAACAGCTTTCTCTAATAGAGAGAAAAGCTTTTGAGCAGATTTGGGCTTGATTTCACTTCATTTGAAAGGATGCACTATTTCAACATTACTGGACTCAGAAAGCTGTAAACTGACAATCTTGATCATTGAAGTCCTAACATAAGTTTTTGTGCATAGAACTTCTAACACATTAAAAACTGTCTTACAGCATTGCAGAAAACATTGTATTTCATAAGGCAATAAGCATCTTTCAGTTTGGGAAGATTTGCACTGAATACTGAATGAAACAGCTTTCTCTACTAGAGAGAAAAGCTTTTGAGCAGATTTGGGCTTGATTTCACTTCATTTGAACAGAGGCACTATTTCAACATTACTGGACTCAGAAAGCTGTAAACTGACAATCTTGATCATTGAAGTCCTAACATAAGTTTTTGTGCATATAACTTCTAACACATTAAAAACTGTCTTACAGCATTCCAGCAAACATTGTATTTCATATGGCATAAGCATCTTTCAGATTGGCAAGATTTGCACTGAATACTGAATGAAACAGCTTTCTCTAATAGAGAGACAAGCTTTTGAGCAGATTTGGGCTTGATTTCACTTCATTTGAACAGATGCACTATTTCAACATTACTGGACTCAGAAAGCTGTAAACTGACAATCTTGATCATTGAAGTCCTAACATAAGTTTTTGCAACACGTTCTCACTCCCAACTCGTCACATATTGAAGCTTGGTCAGGATCCCTTTGGCGTCAATATTTAACTTACTGGGCACCCCTTAGGCGTCATGTTTCAACGTGCAGGGAATCCCATAGACTTCTGACCGGAGCCCGTGACGTTGACATTTGACGTGCAGGTAACCAGACCGTTGTCTGCAGCGCGTACGGGTCGAGACTACGATAATTAGGCATAAAAAAGAAAAGGCTACAATAATTTAGTTATGGCAGGGCAAGTCAATTGGCGCCCCGCGTCATATTTAACAGTTTTTTTTTATTTTATTGTAAAAATGACGTTGGTGTCTGATATCAAAGAGACGCATGTGAAACAGCATGCAACGGTGACTTTAACAACGCTCCACCGAGTTTTGCTAGGTAATAGGGCTTCACAATTAATCGATTTTCTAATCGCAATTACAATTACAGATGCCGCAATTATGTAATGTTCAAAGTGAATTAATCGTTTATAGTCCACTTATGTTATTCTGCATGCTGAAGAAGTTTTTTCTTTCTTTCTACAGGTTATCTTAAGGGTTTTTTCATTGTTTTAATTTTAGTATAACATTATAGTAGCCTACCATTTTTTTAAGTATAAACCAATCGAATGTATAATTGAGATTTATAGATGCTATAGAAAAGCAATAAAGGTTTTTCAGTTAGAGTGTTTTTTATCTTGTTTATGTAAAAATATGGCATGCAGGTTCTTCAGACAATGGTATAATCATTCAGCGTAAATTACTGTGATAATCGTAATTAACAATCGCAATTACAATTTTATGAGAATAATCAACAATTATGATCTTTGTCATAATCTTGCAGCCCTGCTAGGTAATACTGGTATTTGTTTGTTTGTTTTTGTTTTGTTTTGTTTTGTTTTTTATCGGAGGCTTGTTGATGATAAAAACGTATTTAATGTGCTGTGATTGTTTGTTTAATGATTAATCACTGCAGTGCGATGCAATCAACCTGTTCATTCATTCATTAAATTTATTTATTTATTTATTTATTTATTTATTTATTTATTTATTTATTTATTTATTTATTTATGCATTTAATTGTTTGTTTGGTTGTTTGTTTGATTGTTTATCTATTTATTTATTTGTATGTATTAATAAATCAATCAGTGGCGCTGACGTCATCGTAAGGCGCGATCCCAAGGTCCAGTGCGATTTTCCACTTGGTAAGTAGAGCAGTTAATTAATACAGATGGGAACAATCCATATATTTATGGAACAAAAACCGTTTAATTGGGTCAAGACGTTGTGTTTAGAACCTTTAGAGTTGCAAGGTATCAGTTTATGCAGTAAATGACAGCAGTCATTAAAAAATATAACTTGCTGCACCACGTGTGCAATAGCCTAACGTTAGCTGAGTTAGCTAATTAAATTCAAGCTTGTGTATTTTTTCACATACAATCATGCAAGGCAAGGTAATATAGGAGATTGTATGGTTTTTCGTTATTATATGTGATCGGTTACCCATATTAAGTTAGCTCGATCACAACACTTTAGCCATTTATAAATGTTCAGATCAAGTTGCCAGATTGGTGTGTTTTCCAGTAATTGTTCAAAATCCACAATCCAAAATTATAAACACACACATCTACTACAGTATTGTGGCTCATCAAATGGCATGTAATAAAGGAAATTAAGTGCTCTCTAAAGAAGGCTACATTGTAAGGCTACGTGTCTGTCATTTGCCTTAAAGAAATAAAAGGGAACAACAGAAATATCAAAATGCCACCTGTCTAAAGCTATTTTGTTCCACCTAGTACAAACTAATATCTAATTGAAAACTGACCAATCTGCCAACATCGATGGAAAAAAAATACTGGTAAAAATGTAAGGAGTTCATTTGTTCTCTCTCTCTATCTCTTTCTTTTTTTATCAGGTCCTTCAAATTCTCCCCTCCTTTATTTTAACCTCCCTCAACACAAACATACACACACACACACACAAACCAAAGGCACTTTTAAGAGCCACGTCCGTCTTGTTACCCTGCACTTGTCTGTCTGTAGCGCTCTTTCTCCCCCTCTCTCTCTGTTCATATTGTCATATTTGTCCGTCTTTTTGTTTCTCTCTGACAAACTCTTTATTTTAACACATTGTCTGTCTGTCTATTTTTTGTTTTTGTGTATATTTCTATTTCTTGTCAAGTTATGACACGGCCCAAATTCCGACCCTGCCCATCTTGCCAGACGCCCAATCAGGCCAGCAGGAAAAGCTGTTATGTCTGCTTTGGAAGTCTATCCACAAAAAAAAAAAAAAATGACAAAGTGGTGTCACTGGATAGACAGTGGGGGCAATCTGTTAAGAAAAGCAGAAATGTTGGCCGTGTAATCGATTCTGCTCGTATTGCAGTAAGTAACATGCAAATGTAATTTAAAAATGCAAAGTGTTATTTGAAGTGTAACTGAAAGGCCATGTTTGTCACATAGTGAAAATCATATACGTAGCAGTATGATGAGGCATTTATAAATGTACTCTTATTTCCTACAGTACAAGGAATATTCTTTGTCTTTAAATTGTGCTAAGTAGAAATAAGTTGTGTTCTCTGTCAAATAAAGGCAACATAAAGTCATGTTGGTAATGGTAGAAACTTGCCTTATCTGAAAGTAAACTTTGTACTTGTATATTAAAAAAAAAAAAAACATTAAATTTAAACTCCATTAAATGATTTGAAAATAAAATTGCTTTATACAGTACTTATGTATCTAATAATTCAGTAGGTTTAACTAAAGTGTAGTAACTGTTTTTGTTTTTCAGGTTCGGAAACTTGAGGCAGTGGGTTACAAGCCCATTTTATTTATTGGCAAACAAAATAAGGCTTCAAATAAGTGGGTTGCAGATGTAATTACCCATCTGCACCCCACTCCTGTCACAAAAATGTTTTTGGAGAAGATGCAGAGGGCTTATGAATTTATTTTGACTAAGTGTAAGAGCAAGATATGTGTTCAGTAATAATAATTATTATTTAAAATGTGTATTTTTCTTTGTTAATATAATACAGATTTTAAATGAATTTAAACTTGTATTAAAGCAACCTCCACAGCACAGCAGCCGGACAGTGACATCCCCACCGCAGAGCAGCACAACAGCCCCAGTGAGGAACAGTGCAATGGTTCCATTTTGGAGCCGGAGAGCCTTGCCGTGGAGCAGCCGGAGCCGGAGAGCCTTGCCGTGGAGCAGCCGGAGCCGGAGAGCCTTGCCGTGGAGCAGCCGGAGCCGGAGAGCCTTGCCGTGGAGCAGCCGGAGCCGGAGAGCCTTGCCGTGGAGCAGCCGATGAAACCCACAAAGGAGTCCGAGACTCTATTTATACTCAACCTTGTTCCTCTGTCTTCCCAATACTCTTCAACCTCTCTCTCTCCTCCCTCCTCTACTACTTTTCCAGCTGGTCTTCCTTCAGAATCTTCTCCTCCTCCACCTCCACTGCCATGCTCTAAGTTATTGAGACAGAGGAAGAAAAGAACAAAAACCACAAAAGCACCTTCTGCCACCTCTGTCTCTCCTCCGTCTCTTATCCCCACAGATCTCTCCTTTCCACAGTCTTGTCCTCCACCTGCTGCCTCTTCCATCTCCCAGTCCTTGAGGCAGGAGGGGCCATGTGTGAAGAAGAGAAGAAAGGGTAAGTTTTGTTTTGCAGTGATATACCTAAATAAACACTATTAATAGATTTGCTTTCAGACAAAGTGGACTTTAGGCAAATTAGATTTATTCGGGTCATTGTTAACCAATACACAGTATTTTGTTCTTTAGATATAGCTGTGTTTATGTGGATAGTGTCCAGGGGCTGTGGTTCCAAAGCTAATTTTAGCCTAAAAGCGACCCTCCCTGCAAATCGCTGTCCAAAGCCACACACCCTGAAGGCATATACACATGCAGATCAGACAATCAGAGACAACATTACTACAATGCACACTGCACATACTTCTGCACACTGGTTCACGCAGAGAAAAATGTCATCTGCGCGTTTACGTATACGCTGTGCAGACAGAGCAAGAATGACCAACAAACAAACTGACCTTCCTTCCTGGTATTGTAGTACTTTTACTAACTGTACTATGTTTTCTCAATTCATGTTGACAGTCAGGTAGGGAAGCCATTAGAAATGTTTGAAATGAGCGTTTTGATTGGACATACATTTTTTGGGCCTACACCTTACACCGAATATTTAAATACATTATTAAATGGGGACACTAAATTTCTAGCAATTATCGTTGAATTGATTACACAGAATCTATTTAAACGGAGCTGACTTAGGCAATAACGTCTCTGCATTCAATAATGAAATGCCTTAAGGCTTAAGTTGAAAATTGAGTGTTTAATCTGTATTATACATATATATATAATTCATTATACATTAATGATACTCTATTCTACTATTTGATACTGTACAGTGCTTTGACACAATCCGTATTGTTAAAAGTGCTATGTAAATAAAGGTGATTAATTGATTGAAATACATAAACCACTTAATTTAATAATTGCTATTGGGATGTGAAGAGATTTTCAAACAGCATAACAAAAATATTTCAGAAGACAATGACCTATTGCACCTTAAAGCTAAGAGGGCTTTGGGAAACTCAACCCATTTTGCTCTATCCACAAAAAGCAGGGACAAAGTCAATTGGGCACAAGTGGACAGAACCACAGATAACCTCACAAGTGAAATGATAACCTTGCAAGTGAGATTCATGAACATAGCATTGCTTAATAATCTAAGAAAACACCCATTGCTTAATATATATATATATATATATATATTTTTTATCATAAAGGTTGCCGAAAATGTAGTAGGCAGAAGATCTTCCTGTTTGATAAAATAGTTGGGGAAAGAATAAATGAGGTAATGTATTTTATTAGGCTACTTGACAATATGTTATGCACTATCCAGTGATTGCGTAAACAGCTAAAATAATAATTACTCTCTCTGTGTGTGTAGGGAAAAGCAGAACTGAAAGTCCACTGGTTGCCTTGTACTGTGTGGTAAGTTGTTTTATTTAACTTTTTTTTTTTATTATTCCATTGTAATGCTAAGTAGTCTATTCCATGACCAATATGATGTAGGCAAAGTTAAAATGGTCTCTTACAAGCAGCATGGAAGTTTCTTTTATTGATGTCTGTGGCAAGAGAAAGGGCAATGACCAGTAGTCTGGACTGAAACTCAGAGAGTGTGACTGAAACTTAAATTCTTAAAAGAATATACAATTTTTTTGATAGAAATAGGAGAATGATCTACCTCCTTGAGTGAAATTTAGATCTAGTTAGTAGGGAGAGCCCAGGATTTTGTGAAGTGGATACAATAGATTGTGGAAGCTAGACAGTTCAGTGCTTTCTAAACAATTAATACAATTTAAAAAAAATATTTGACAGGCAGCCTGTGTATTGACAATAAAATGGGGCTGATGTGAACATATTTTTGCTTTTAGCTAAGCTGCTACATACACAATCATCTGAAGCGTATTTATTTAGCAGGACATTGACCGAGGACATTTACCCAGTAATGCGTTAGTAGTAGTAGTGAATCATGAAAATAATTTTTCAGCATTTGAAACATAAAACTTAATTTAAAAAAACTTAATTTAGCAAATTTCTAAGATGGAAAATGTGGTTTTCAATGAACCAATAGCAGTCTAATGAGATATGTGGTCCCAACTGATGATGTAAAAATACATCCATCAAGACTCAAATGAATAAACTTGCATCTTATTTTTTGAGGTTTTAAAACAATAAGTGCTTCCAGTAGTGTCTTGCAATGAAGACTAGAACAGTGACAGCAGTGGTGATAAAATGCATAAAGGAAGATTAGGGCAATGAGAAAAAGAACAGTATTAAATCTGAAGAAGAGGAGAACAATGATGAATGGCCATGTGAGCAAGATGCAGTCACCATCCTTATCCCAGAGTCTGTAGAACTGCCAGATCTGCTTGGAATGCAACATCAAAACATGCTGAAGTCTTAAAACTGGTCCGGTATTCTGTAACTGCAAACCATAGCCCCTTTCCATGTAATCTAAGAGTGCTTTATTTATTTTTTAAACAAATGACACATTTATTGACACATATCAATAAATGTCAATTAAATCTAAATTAATCCCAACAATAATCTTTATTTTTGTTCTGTGTTCTAATGATATGTTCAACTTATGATACTTACAGTGGCAAAACTTGGGATGACACATGGGAGCCTGCCAGTGAGTTCCAACATTTTTTGCCACAGTCTACAAATCCCAACCAGCTTTCACCATGACAGTCTACTGACCATGAATACCTGGACTTGTTAAGCACTCTTCAATTCTGAGTGTTTTGTTGTTGTTCTTTTGCTTGCTGTTCTTCATTAAAGTTTGTGCACAGTGCATATACTGTTTTAGTATGTTTTTTTTTTTTTTAAAGTATCATTTTAAACACCTTTTACATTTGTCAGGAACTGCATAACAGTCCTATGGATAGGACATGCTACAGTCATGCTTTTCATTATAATGGCATTCCCAAAGACATTACTTGTATAATAAATATTAAAATATAATAAATATATGAAATATTTTTTTTACAGTGCAACCTTAATATAGCATAGATGCAAAATAGGTCACTTAGATTTGCTTAGATCTTATGAGAAAGTGTACATAAGGTAAATAAAGAATTGGGACCAGTTGCAGAAAAGCTAGTTTAATTGTACCTTAATTGTATTGGAAAACTAAGACTAATAACTGTATAGTATTTTCTTTACTTGTTTACCAAACTGTCTAAAAAGGATAATATTTGAGGTCTGAGATATGGGAACGGTGAAGAGAGAGGGCAAACATTTAGCATTTTAGCTCTTATCAGCCAATATTGTCTTAACCTTCATAGCACTTCATCTTTTATAAGATAGGCTTTTGACTAAATACATAATGTTTATAAAATTGTCCAATTTTTTTTTTTTTAGTTTTTGTGTTTGTAAAATTACAGTTTTTGACATTTTAGGTAATACAAATAATTGTACAAATACCTTTAAGTAACTTACAATTAGCATGTAAAACAAAAATCTTCTGTCAAATAATCTTCATGTAAAACAAATAATTCTGTTTGGAGCATGTCCTCGGTTCTCACCTTTTTACCCTCCTACCTGTTTGCATCTCTGTATAGGTAAGTTTATATGAACCATCTGTCTGTTATGGCAAACATGAAATATAAATAATATAAATATATTATTATATATGTATGAGTATATTTATATAATAGTTTACAAATAAATCTATTATATATATATATATATATATATATATATATATATATATATACATACATATGTATACATTACACACACACACATATATATGTATATACATACATATATATGCACACATAATAGTTTATTTGTATACAGTACACAGCTGTCACAATTACCCTCCTACCGGTTCATACTATGAAAATCAATGTTTTGAAAAAAGGATTCACTAAACTGTTTCTACGTCACGTTACCCCAAGATAGGAATGTATACCTGTAAAATTATATTTTTATTTTTAACGAGAAGAAAAAATATTTAACTGAACTTCTGGTATAACCCTACTTCTGCCAGAAGATCCTGTAATGACCACATTTGGACAAGTTTGTGTGACGTGGATTTTTACACGCTGTGGCTGGACTAATGTTTAGGCAAAAATACAAGGTGCTTCATGTTGCACACTATGTTTTATTGTCATTATGACTTCAGCAACTGTCACTGAACAATAAGTGATTGATATGTAGCAAAGAAATTACCCATTTACCGAAATCATAACCCTAACCCTACAGCATAAGTAGGGAACTACAATTAACTACAATTTACAGTCCCATGTCACATCAATATAGTGCCAAAGGCGTATGGGTAATGTAGTTTAAAAACCTTTTAGTAATGAAATGAAGTAAATAGTATATTTAATGAACAAAGGGCTACCTCAATATGTTCATTGTGCAAACCTTTATGATATATTTGAGAACCAGACTGAAATTTGGTGTTATACTAAGAACACTTTTTAAAACACTTATTTTTAAACTTTCTGTAAATGTGAGAAAATTGCATCAAGTCTTATTTAGTAATCATATCATAAGTAGTTATCTTGCTGTTTTTCCCTTTGACATGCTTGTTGGAGTTTGAGTTACAGCCATTTGAAATGTGCAATTTTTTCCTCTTTTAGGATCACTTCTGGTCTCTTCTGGGGGGGGGGGTCAATTAAACCTATGCAGATGTACTATCTTTATCATGGACAATAAACCGTTATCACATTAATGTCTGAAAAGTTTGTTTATTTCTGCCCCTTTCTATATTTACAACATGCATATGTTAGATTTATGGTGCTGAAACTGAAAACAAAAATTCAGTAAAAAATGTATTCAAAGGTAAAAGTAACATATGTAGCCAACATATTATTTCTTTTTATCATTCATTTTCCTTTGGTGAAGGTTGAACTTGTGTTGGGAAATGATTTTTCCTCATCATAATGTGTTTGTTTACATACCTCCCCATTTTAGGGATGGGAAGTAGTACTAAAAAAGTGGTGGATGAATGGAGGGAGCTTTCCCCTTCGACTGACTCACACAAAACCATAATCCATGCAAATCATAATTAAATTTATTGAACACAAGGAAGCAAACAGAGCTTCAGGAGGGGTCAAGGCCAACATAAACAAAAACATACTAACTCCTAAACACAACCCACCTATGCTAAGGACCAACTACAAAAAGACCTCCTACTCCAAGCCTCCACAGCACAGACGTCTCAGCTCTGCCTTTTAACTCCAAACATTTTCTCTAATGAACCAATCAGGACAGTGCCATCGTCAGCAGAATCATCAGCTAACTGAACTCGATCTGTTAGTCATCAGCATTTGAAAGAGAGGAAGGGAGAGAGCAAAAACAGAACACATACACACACAAAAAACCGAACACTTGACTAACACAAGTCAAGTGTTCGGTCCAGTCATGCTTTTCTGTGTCCCTATTATAATGAGCTTATTCCATGTCTCTAACCAGGTTTCAATTGTTTGGAAGTAACAAGTATTAAGGGGTCATTGGAAATGTTTGGAGAATAATAATTTTTAAAAAATTATATGTGAAAATGGTATTATAATTAGTATTATTGTTATTATTATATTCTTTATAATTGTAATAATTATAAAATAATTACCACAAAAATATGATTAAGAATTTAAAAATAAATTATTCATATATTAAATCAATTTAAAAAAAATGAAAACAAAGAAATACAAAATATTTTACAATTTCAGAATTTTGATTAAAAAGATACATACAGTTCTTTAAATACATGTAATACTTTAAACAAAGAATAATGTAGTTTAATAGAAACTAATTTTCCAATTAATTTTTTTGCTTTGCTTATAATATGCGTTCTTCATGGTAAATTGGGTATTTATAGAAGAAACCATATAAATATATTTTACATTTACAAGAATGGGGGTCCTTCAAACAATGATGATCATATTTGGAGCTCCGCAACACCTAAAAGATTAAAAACCCGTTGTAGACAACATTATCAAATTATATTTTTAATAAAGGTTGGTCTGCTAATTATTTTCTCCATTACTCAACTGAATGTTTGGTTTCTAAGTTGGGCTGTACTTACATTGTAAGCACAAAAAGAGTAGTTTTATTTATAACAAAATAAAGTTTCTGTGAACTATAGCCTAGCCCAACTACACAGTGGCATGATGAGAAAGTACCTCAAATCTATAATTTAGTACAGTACTGTACTTAGCCTTACAATAATGCACTTAATTTTCACCACTGACTGGTTGTAGAGGCATGCATAAAATAATTTCTATGTAACGTGGAAAAAAACAGACAGTACACTTTGGGTATATTTATAAGGTGATCAACAGCAGATTTTATTACATGCTTTAGATTCAGGGTTAAGGTCAAGGTCACCATCAAAAAAAAAAAAAAAAAAAAAAAACATTGTCTTCTGGATTACAGTTCGTCATCAGAAATGTCGAAGTCACTGTTGTACTGTATCAGCTGACAGTTGGTTAAAGAAGTTAGTGTTCTCTGCTCCAGTCAAAACTTGCAGGTAACAGTCTCTTGCTTGCACCCTCATATCTCTGATTTTACGCTGCTTTCTGTGGATGATGCACTGCAGACCTTTCAAACCCTCTTCAGTTAGGCCACATTGCGAATCTTAAAAGAATGGAAAAACAACAACAACAACAAAAAACCATTAAGCCTCCCTTATAAACTTTCATTAAACACTCATCATTGTTGTGTATGCTTATTTGGGCTGCCACCTAAAAGTAACCTAAAATGTTAGTCTGTTAGAAAAGTCATAGTTGGTCTAATTTGGAGTGGTTATACGTTGCAAAAAAAAAAAACAAACAAAAAAAAAAAACAAACAAAAAAAACAACAAACACATATTCCACAGGACATGTTAAAACTCACAGGCAGATATTATGAATAACAAGGCTGGACCCTGTAGTTATTACACAGTATTTACATATGTGGGGCAATAAATTTAAATTTGGACCATTGAAAGAGTTTCAAGTACAACTCCAAAAAAGCAAGATTGACAACGTTCAGCTACCAGTTGGATAGAGATTTAGGCAAAGTGTAACGATAGCTCATACAGCTACAGCCACTTATGCTACAAGGAAATGTTTCTGAGTTTTTTGTGAGTCCATTTTAAAGAAAAATCTTTGGTCAGGGGCAACCCTATGCTTATGTTTGCCGTATATGACAAATATGCCATATATTACAAATACATACTTTTTATTGTCTCCTTGGCAAAGCAGCAGGACAGTTCTCTGAGGGCATCAGCACGAGTTGAAAGATATCTCCAATGGTTGTTCATCTCCGCAACAAGAATCTTCTGCTCCTCCTGAAGTCTCCTTAATGGCATCATGATGTCGAATGCCTTTCTCTTTGTCCTAAAATTAACATAGTCTGGAATGCACGAAAAAAAAAATTGTCATACATCAACCTTCTTTAATATTTAAAATCAGATGGGGTTGCAGATTGACATTTGAGGCATCGTGGTTGAAATATGTATAATTGTCAGAAGACTAGTGAACATACCACTGTGTGGTAGCTGCCATGGCCAAGCTGTCTCACCAGACAAAATGGTTTCCAAGCACAGAGTTTCTGTGTTTGGAACCATTCTGTTGTATTTCTCAACAATTGATGTCAGGGTCCCCTTCTCCTCCCTGATTTTGCGGCGGATCCTGGCACGACCTTTGTTGCCATCTGTATCTTTATAGAGACGCTGAGAACGTCTCTTGATGCTCGCCACAAGTACCTCAATTCTGCTGGCCAAGGCATCAGCATCATTTGTGGTTGTTGTTGCTGCTGCTGAGAAGAAATGTGTGATTTTTACACAAAATTACAATAACAATTATTCATGACTAAATGTGTTACCAATATTATATATACACATATATGTTATAAGGGCTGCACGATATATTGCATGCGATACTCATGCGCATCTCATCAGTAAAGCCAGTTCTGTGATTGGAAATAAATCTCTATCACCTATTTTCAGATGGAGCAGCATTTAATACGCAGAGCAGTAGTTCACAAGCTATGCAATATCCAGACATGGGGACTTGTGACTTGGTGACTTGGACTCGAGTCGACTCGAGTCGCTATTTTTAGGACTTGAGACTTGACTCGGACTTGGAAGTTAAAGACTCGGGACTTGACTTGACTTGAGACACGATGACTTGAATGACTTGAGTGTTAATCACATAATGTTTTCAGTTTGAATATAAAATATATAAATTATTTTTTAAAATAAAGTTGATTACTCAGCTGGAGCGCAGGCTGAGAATAGCGTCGAGACTGGATCAGGACACTATCATCAGTCATGCCCTCACTTCCTTACACACACCACGCCCACTTAAATCAGATATCACATCACATCAACATGTCAGCCTGAGGGTTACCGACGGTCATCGCTTTTGTCTTCAATAATTCGCGCCTAAAAACGCGTGGAAAACGCTGGGTGCGCCGCTTTCTCCTTCTTTCCAAAGCGCTCGGGCAGAAGTGCTCCTGGGGCGTCTGTCGTTGCTAAGCATCCATGACACGCTCTCTCTCAATGGAGACGCGGAAATTTCAGCAAAGGATAAATGGATTTGCAGCACTAAAAATCGCTCGCAGTAGCTCTGCTACTAAATTC
The DNA here is from genome assembly GCF_003368295.1 of Carassius auratus. Lineage (NCBI taxonomy): Eukaryota > Metazoa > Chordata > Actinopteri > Cypriniformes > Cyprinidae > Carassius > Carassius auratus. The sequence goes on from NW_020523355.1 coordinate 273,982, forward strand.
ATTTCAAAATGGCAATCCATATACAGCTATGAACAGCTGTTCCTTCATCTTAGCTGAGATTTCAACGTTGATACGGGAAAGGATGAAGCTGATTGGTTAGTTATTGTCACATGACCTGCGGTGCGCTTGCGGCATTGCGCGCGCCTACATTGGAAATAGCGAACTTGCGCGCGCAAAAGACGTGATGTGAACGGCCCCTAATGATCCGCTAGCAGGCCGTCAAAAAAACGCATTCCAGGGGCGGCGCTAGGGCTGGGCTAAGGGGGCATAAGCCCCGAATATTTTGTTACCTTGTCTTTCTCATAGAGCAAAACAATTAATCAGAAAAACAAATGTAGCTGCCGCGATTACCCAATCATGAGAAGTGCACATTACACACACACACACACACACACATATACATATATATACACACCCCATCACTCTCCTTCTTGCTCAAATAGCCCTTGATGCCTTCAGTGTGAATCTACAAATTTCATAGTCATGAAAATAAAGAAAACTCTTTGAATGAGAAGGTGTGTCCAAACTTTTGGTCTGTACTGTACATAACAAAAAAGTATGAAACAACTGAAAATACGTCATATTTATATTCTATACTGAGAGAGAGAGAGAGAGAGAGAGAGAGAGAGAGTGTGTGTGTGTGAGAGAGAGAGAGAGAGAGAGAGAGAGAGAGGAGAACTGTAACAAAGTTTAATGTTGTATGTAAACTGTGTTTGAGAGAGAGAGAGAGAGAGAGAGAGAGAGGTGTTCAGAGAGGAGTCTGTTGGGTGTTTAGCTGTTATTTGTTTTATGGACTCAATGTTGAAAATGTAAAACATTTCAAACACTGTTGGCAGAAGTGAAAAATAAATAATTTTAGGAAGTTACAATTTTGTTTGATTCCATGATGTATTTTACTGAACATGAGTATTTACAATGCAAATCCAAATTATTTTAATTTACTTACAGTTACTTATATCTTGTCTTTTAACTTTATTAAGATAAGATTCTGCAGGTAAAACAACAATATTAAGGTGACTTGACTTGGACTTGACTTGACATAGCTTGTGACTTGACTTGACTTGACTTGCCCAAGAAAAAAATACTTGGGACTTACTTGAGACTTGAAGGTTAAGACTTGAGACTTACTTGAGACTTGCACATGTGTGACTTGGTCCCATCTCTGGCAATATCACATTCACTATTGCATGCGATGCATCTGTGATTATGAGCTTGAATTGCGTAGCTTGTCATATAAAATATAGGGGCTAAACAATTAATCACTTTTCTAATTGCAATTAGAGATGCTACAATCGTTAAAAAGTGGCAATCGTATGCAATCGTTCAAAGTGGTAATTGATCACTCAAAAGCCTCTTATGTTATTCTGTGTGCTAAAGATGCATTTTTTTTCTCTAGAGGTTATTTAAAGGGTTTTTCCATTGCTCTAATTTTTGTTTTAGTATAACATTATACCATTCATACACACACATACATATGTATATACATAAGTCATTTACTCACTATCTGCCCACTCCTTTACTTTGTTGAGCCAGTCTTCCAACTGGCTCTCTGTCACTGCCAGTTCAACTTTTAAAGACTCTAGGTTTAGCAACTGGTTTTGCAGAGCTTTTGTGGTCTGCAATTACAAGCAATCACAGATGGTACAAGAACAATAACTAAATGTTTAATGCACAACTTCAAACAGTAATAACATACATTATTGAACATCTAAAACCAATTCTACTGATGTTATTACCTTCTGATATCGGCGGGTCAGTGTGATGGCCAAAGTGTAGATCTTTTGCTGATTCCAGCGCATGGCCATGAGAGTCAGCATGTCTGTGCGCCCTGCAAACAGAGAATATCATGTTACCATATTCCCCCTACTTATTATGTAATAATGTAACTAGTATAGTATGTGGTCATTGTACCTGCTTTGGACATGTGTTTTGTAGTCACTGCAATCCTAGACAGGAAAGCATTGCACTGTTCCACCTCCTCACCTAGGGTTAAACCAGCCCCATCCTGATATGCCCCACTCCATTTCACCTGATTAGGAATAATAATAATAATAATAATGCTGAGAAAGTGTTGACATGTATTTGCAGATGTTCAGTTTTAGTAATCACAAACTTCACCTACCTCACATTTAAAATCATGGGCTTTGGCATGGAACACTGAAAGGAAGGGCTTCATGTTAAGAAGGTGCTGGAGCTCTGGACAGCTTTTTGCAACTCTTTGGAGGTAGGGCCAATATTTGCAAGTCACATCCATACAAAAAAAATGTATTTGCCTACTGGCCAGCTTTTCTTGCAGGTACAAGGGATAGGCAAAAATTTCACCCCTGTACATATTTAAAGCACGGAGGAGCACTCCGTGTCGACACACTGCAAGCTCCAATCCCTCCTCGTCTACCTTGCTGGCAGATCTCTGGGAGGTCTCTCTGGCTGCTGACCACTCCCCTCCACAAACACCTCGTCCACTCACCTACAATATGGAAAATGGTTGATAAAAATAAGAATCTCCTAAATAAACTCTTCAGTAGGAGGTAACTGTAGCCCTGTATTTATTCTAATAGTCTGCTTTTTTTTTTTTTTTTTTTTACATGTTTGGATGTCTTGTGAATGTAGTCCACAAATCTTGTCACATCTTCATCCTTAGCTATAAAGACGTCTTCAAAGATGGCCTTTTCTTCAGATCTAGAAAAATAATAATAATAATAATACATAACAGGTACACAAGCTTGTGATACTTTGTAATCTAATTTTACTGGGTGCACATTAAAACGATATTTTTCTTATTAATACTGTTTCAACAGTGTGACATTATACACAATTTTAAATACCTAGCTGCATTCTTAAAACGGTAATGCTTGCAGTTTCCATCGACTGAAACTGCCAGCATGTCTGGGCTGCACGCAGGACAGATGAAGGGCTCTTCCTTACAGATTTTGTCCACCTCGTATCGCACAGCCTCCCACTCAAAAAAAACTTTTTTGAAAACTGTCTTTGGAGATCTTGCCACACTATTAAAATTAAGGAAACCAACAAATACATTAGCATCTAAAAGATTTTCGTCCCACAATACAAAGACATTAACAATACTGTAGAATAAATAAATTCAATACTCACACGACCAAAGCGGACAGTTCGCTGATCGAGCATTCTCAAAAATGCTTGGCAGGACAGTCCTGGTGCAGCCATCTTCATTTCTTCAAATGAGAAGAAGACATCTGTGGCATAAATAGTGGCAAAGTGAAGGGTTGCAGGCCAGTAGTCACTCAGATTTAGATCACCCACTCCAGCAGCCCACGTGGCTTGGCATGCCTCACCCCAGCAGGCACACAACGTCATATGACGTTAATATTAGATTAGATTTAGGTCGCGACGTCAGGTAACCAAAATTCAATGTCAAGCCAACGTCTAATGACAACGTTAAATTGACGTCCAAGACCAACATCATCTGACGATGATATTAGGTTGTTTTTAGGTTGTGTTATAAAATAACCAAAATCCAACGTCTAGCCAACGTCTCAAGCCAACGTCACATTGACATCGAATACTGATATTTAGTCGTCAGGTATGGCAACCAAAATCCAATGTTACCTAGACGTCATAATGGCAACGTCCAAACAACGTCAAATTAAAACATCATTTGACGTTGATCTGTAGTTAGTTTTAGGTTGTGGCATTAACTAACCTAAACCCAACGTCGAGCCAACGTCTCAAGCCAACGTCACATTGACATCAAATACTGATATTAAGTCGTCAGGTATGGCAACCAAAATCCAAAGTTTTCTAGACATCCTAATGGCAACGTCCAAACAACGTCAAATTAAAACATCATTTGACGTTGATCTGTAGTTAGTTTTGGTTGTGGCATTAACTAACCAAAATCCAACGTCGAACCAACGTCTCAAGCCAATGTCACACTGACATCAAAAACTGATGTTTAGTCGTCAGGTATGGCAACCATAATCCAACGTTTTCTAGACATCATAATGGCAACGTCCAAACAACGTCAAATTAAAACATCATTTGACGTTGATCTGTAGTTAGTTTTAGGTTGTGGCATTAACTAACCAAAATCCAACGTCGAGCCAACGTCTCAAGCCAACGTCACATTGACATAAAATACTGATATTAAGTCGTCAGATATGGCAACCAAAATCCAACGTTTTCTAGACGTCCTAATGGCAACGTCCAAACAACGTAAAATTAAAACATAATTTGACGTTGATCTGTAGTTAGTTTTAAGGTTGTGACATTAACTAACCAAAATCCACCGTCGAGCCAACATCTCAAGCCAATGTCACATTGACATCAAAAACTGATGTTTAGTCGTCAGGTATGGCAACCAAAATCCAACGTTTTCTAGGAGTCATAATGGCAACGTCCAAACAACGTCAAATTAAAACATCATTTGACGTGGATCTGTAGTTAGTTTTAGATTGTGGCATTAACTAACCAAAATGCAACGTCGAGCCAATGTCTCAAGCCAACGTCACACTGACATCAAATACTGATATTAGGTCGTCATGTATGGCAACCAAAATCCAACGTTTTCTGGACGTCATAATGGCAACGTCCAAACAACGTCAAATTAAAAAATCATTTGACGTTGATCTGTAGTTAGTTTTAGGTTGTGGCATTAACTAACCAAAATCCAACATCAAGACAATGTCTCAAGCCAACGTCAGATTGACATCAAATACTGATATTAAGTCGTCAGGTATGGCAACCAAAATCCAACGTCTACAAAGCATCATAATGGCAACGTCCAAACAACGTAAAATTAAAACATCGTTTGACTTTGATCTTTAGTTTGTTTTTAGGTTGTGTTGTGATATTTACTAACCTAAACCCAACGTCAAGCCAACGTCTCAGGCCAACGTCACATTGACATCAAATACTGATATTTAGTCGTCAGGTATGGCAACCATAATCCAACGTTTTCTAGACGTCATAATGGCAACGTCCACACAACGTCCAATTAAAACATCATTTGATGTTGATCTGTAGTTAGTTTTAGGTTGTGGCATTAACTAACCAAAGTCCAACGTCTAGCCAATGTCTCAAGCCAACGTCACATTGACATCAAAAACTGATAATAAGTTGTCAGGTATGGCAACCAAAATCCAACGTCTTCAAGACATCATAATGTTAACGTCCAAACAACATTAAACTTTGATCTTTAGTTTGTTTTTAGGTTGTGACATTAACTAACCTAAACCCAACATTGAGCCAACGTCTCAGGCCAACGTCACATTGACATCAAATACTGATATTAAGTCGGCAGGTATGGCAACCAAAAGTCATAATGTTAAAGTCCAAACAACGTCAAATTATAACGTCATTTGACTTTGATCTTTAGTTCGTTTTTAGGTTGTGACATTAACTAACCTAAACCCAACATCGAGCCAACGTCTCAGGCCAACGTCCCCAACATCGAGCCAACGTCTCAGGCCAACGTCACATTGACATCAAATACTGATATTAAGTCGTCAGGTATGGCAACCATAATCCAATTTTTTCTAGACGTCATTATGACAACGTCCCAACAACGTCAAATTAAAACATGATTTGACGTTGATCTGTAGTTAGTTTTAGGTTGTGGCATTAACTAACCAAAATCCACCGTCGTGCCAACGTCTCAAGCCAACGTCACATTGACATCAAAAACTGATGTTTAGTCGTCAGGTATGGCAACCATAATCCAACGTTTTATAGACGTCATAATGGCAACGTCCACACAACGTCAAATTAAAACATAATTTGATGTTGATCTGTAGTTAGTTTTATGCTGTGGCAATAACCAACCAAAATCCAGCGTCAAGACAACGTCTCAAGCCAATGTCAGATTGACATCAAATACTGATATTTAGTCGCCAGGTATGGCAACCAAAAGTCATAATGTTAATGTCCAAACAACGTCAAATTCTAACAAAATTTGACGTTAATCCGTAGTTAGTTTTAGGTTGTGGCATTAACTAACCAAAATCCAACGTCGAGCCAACGTCTCAAGCCAATGTCACACTGACATCAAAAACTGATGTTTAGTCGTCAGGTATGGCAAACATAATCCAACGTTTTCTAGACGTCATAATGGCAACGTCCACACAACGTCAAATTAAAACATTATTTGATGTTGATCTGTAGTTAGTTTTATGTTGTGGCATTAACTAACCAAAATCCAACGTCGAGCCAACGTCTTAAGCCAACGTCACACTGACATCAAATACTGATATTTAGTCGTCAGATATGGCAACCAAAATCCAAGCTCTTCTAGACGTCATTATGGCAATGTCCACACAACGTCAAATTAAAACATAATTTGATGTTGATATGTAGTTAGTTTTAGGTTGTGGCATTAACTAACCAAAATCCAACGTCTAGCCAATGTCTCAAGCCAACGTCACATTGACATTGTTTGGTAGATTCCCAATTTAGGAATGGGGTCCCCCAATCACAATATTCCCAATCGTGTCTCACTAGGTAACTATAATCGTAAATCAGGTAAATTAAAGATTGATTTGGATGATTTACTTGTTGAAGGCCTCCAGAAAGACTGGAACAAAAAGGTCAAACGACAAAAGAAGAAAGACAAGCGTCGAGAGAAACAGAAGAGGAGATCAACCGACGGACCAGCAGAAAATCGTTTCTAAGATAAGAAGAATAAGTCGACTGGTGCGAAGACAAGAAGGCATGAATAAGAAGATAATAAAAATGATGAGAGAAATCATTAATTGTATTGAGTTGGTTAATGTTGATTTAGAGTTACAGTCTCTGGCAAATGGAATCGAGGCCTTGAGATTGCAAACCTCTGTTGCAAGACCAGAAAACCCTTAAAAGGTAACAATGAGATATATGAATTGTTAGACATCAACTTTAAAAGGCAGTATTAAGAAATGTATGATGTTAACATTTGCTCAACAGTTGAGACTGTCACGTACGCCAGTTGAGACTGTCACGTATGCTTGCTTTTTGCTAAGATAACAATGAGTGTGCAAGGAAATGCATCTTGCAATCTGGATTGCAGGATGGACTTTCTTTATAAAAATTGTATTGTAATGTGTTTAATCTGATTAACACAGGAAGGAGGATGCTGTGCAGTGTAGCAATAGTCACTTACTTAGCCTACGCCTTAAGATTTTGTAACAGCTTAAAGAAAAGATTAATTTGCTTTAATGGAAAAAAGATAGAGCAGCAATTACTTAATGTATGTGTGCAGAAGAGGGGTTGCCAAATAAGGAGATGTTAACTTCCTGTATCCATAGCAACCTGACTGTTAGTGTGTGCGTGCAAGCGGATGTGTTAATGTGTTTTACCAAAAGGAGGCATCCGGAAGAAATGATGTATTGTTTTTGGGGACTATATAATGTTATGGTTTGGACACATCCCCTGCCGCATCTCGGGGTGAAGACTTACGCTTTGACTTTTGTTTTTTACTTGTTAATATTTTGCTTATGAGTTAGTGTTTAAAATAAAGCGAAGCCATGTACAATGGTGATGCGTAAAAACCTTTAAACAAGTCTTTGAGTAATTTATTATGAGTAAAGTTATTATTTTAGTTTGTTCCTGATTCTGTATTGCCAAGCTCTGCAGAGGCAAAGACTCAACTGAGCTGATCTGGTTCTGGTGGGAAGAAGTGCAGAACTCTCCATTGCCACAGAGAAGACATCAAAGGTAAGAACAATGGTTTAGATTGCCTTTGCTGGTTTGAAATCTGGATGTTTGGAGAGAACATCTGTATATTTCTTTAGTCAGATAAAATTAACACAACAACATCAAAGACTGATGTTTAGTCGTCAGGTATGGTAACCATAATCCAATGTCTTCTAGACGTCATAATGGTAATGTCCACACAACGTCAAATTAAAACATCATTTGATGTTGATCTGTAGTTCGTTTTAGGTTGTGGCATTAACTAACCAAAATCCAACATCAAGACAGCGTCTCAAGCCAACATCAGATTGACATCAAATACTGATATTTAGTCGTCAGGTATGGCAACCAAAATCCAACGTCTTCAAGACGTCATAATGTTAATGTCAAAACAACGTCAAATTATAACGCCATTTGACTTTGATCTTTAGTTTGTTTTTAGGTTGTGACATTAACTAACCTAAACCCAATGTCGAGCCAACGTCTCAGGCCAACGTCACATTGACATCAAATACTGATATTAAGTCTTCAGGTATGGCAACCATAATCCAACGTTTTCTAGACGTCATAATGGCAACGTCCACACAACTTCAAATTAAAACATAATTTGATGTTTATCTGTAGTTAGTTTTAGGTTGTGGCATTAGCAAATCAAAATCCAACGTCGAGTCAACCTCTTAAACCAACGTCAGATTGACATCAAATACTGATATTTAGTCATCAGGTATGGCAACCATAATCCAGTGTTTTCAAGGCGTCATAATGGTAACATCCAAACAACGTCAAATTATAACATCAATTTATTTTATTTTTTTAAATTGTTATTTAATATAGTGGTTTCACTTTATTGTTTAGAAATTTATGTTGTTGCGTTGTTGCACCTACAGTCGTGGCCAAAAATATCAGCACCCTTGGTAAATATAATCAAAGAAGGGTGTGAAAATTCATCTGCTTTAATCGTTTTTCACTTTTATATAAAAAATTCACAAAAATGTATCCTTTCATTGGATAATAAGAATTTAAAACAGGGGGAAATATCATTATGAAATAAATGTTTTTTTTTTCTAATACACATTGGCCACAATTAATGGCACCCTTTTATTCAGTACTTTTTGAAACCTCCATTTGCCAGATTAACAGGTCTATTTTTTTTTTCTATAATGCCTGATGAGGTTAGAGAACACCTGACAAGAGATCAGAGACCATTCTTTCATCCAGAATCACTCCAGACCCTTTAGATTCCCAGCTCCATGTTGGTGCTTCTTCAGTTCACTCCTCTCATGTTCTGTAAGGTTCAGGTCAGAGGACTGGAATGGCTATAGCAGAAGCTTGGTTTTGAGCTCAGTGACCCATTTCTGTGTTGTTTTCGAGGTTTCTGTTTGGATTATTGTATGGTTGAAAGATCAAAACATGGACCATTATAAGATTTCTAACAGTCACTTACTGATTTTTTATCTGTTGGTATTTGATAGAATCCATGATGCCATGTTTCTAAACAAGATGTCTAGGGCCTCCAGCAGAAATATAGGCCCAGAAAAAAACAAATACAGCAGTATATTTCATTGTGCACATGGGTTACTTTTTTCTCTCTGTGTTCACCTAACCCATCTTGAGTGTTTGCTGCTAAAAAAATATCATTTTTTTGGTTTCATCTGATCATAGAAGCCATTCACATTTAAAGTTCCAGTCTTGGCTGATAACTGAATTATGCTTTAGTTTGTTTTTGAATGAGCTAGGATAATTTTTCTTGTAACCCTCCCAAACAACATGTGTTGATGTAGGTTCTGTTTGACTTTTTTTAAAAGGTTTTCTGAACCAGAGACTCTGCTATTCAGAGATGGGACCAAGTCACACATGTGCAAGTCTCAAGTAAGTCTCAAGTCTTAACCTTCAAGTCTCAAGTAAGTCCCAAGTATTTTTTTCTTGGGCAAGTCAAGTCAAGTCAAGTCACAAGCTATGTCAAGTCAAGTCCAAGTCAAGTCACCTTAATATTGTTGTTTTACCTGCAGAATCTTATCTTAATAAAGTTAAAAGACAAGATATAAGTAACTGTAAGTAAATTAAAATAATTTGGATTTGCATTGTAAATACTCATGTTCAGTAAAATACATCATGGAATCAGACAAAATTGTAACTTCCTAAAATTATTTATTTTTCACTTCTGCCAACAGTGTTTGAAATGTTTTACATTTTCAACATTGAGTCCATAAAACAAATAACAGCTAAACACCCAACAGACTCCTCTCTGAACACCTCTCTCTCTCTCTCTCTCTCTCTCTCTCAAACACAGTTTACATACAACATTAAACTTTGTTACAGTTCTCCTCTCTCTCTCTCTCTCTCTCTCTCACACACACACACACACTCTCTCTCTCTCTCTCTCTCTCTCTCTCTCTCAGTATAGAATATAAATATGACGTATTTTCAGTTGTTTCATACTTTTTTGTTATGTACAGTACAGACCAAAAGTTTGGACACACCTTCTCATTCAAAGAGTTTTCTTTATTTTCATGACTATGAAATTTGTAGATTCACACTGAAGGCATCAAGGGCTATTTGAGCAAGAAGGAGAGTGATGGGGTGTGTATATATATGTATATGTGTGTGTGTGTGTGTGTGTGTGTGTGTAATGTGCACTTCTCATGATTGGGTAATCGCGGCAGCTACATTTGTTTTTCTGATTAATTGTTTTGCTCTATGAGAAAGACAAGGTAACAAAATATTCGGGGCTTATGCCCCCTTAGCCCAGCCCTAGCGCCGCCCCTGGAATGCGTTTTTTTGACGGCCTGCTAGCGGATCATTAGGGGCCGTTCACATCACGTCTTTTGCGCGCGCAAGTTCGCTATTTCCAATGTAGGCGCGCGCAATGCCGCAAGCGCACCGCAGGTCATGTGACAATAACTAACCAATCAGCTTCATCCTTTCCCGTATCAACGTTGAAATCTCAGCTAAGATGAAGGAACAGCTGTTCATAGCTGTATATGGATTGCCATTTTGAAATGAATTTAGTAGCAGAGCTACTGCGAGCGATTTTTAGTGCTGCAAATCCATTTATCCTTTGCTGAAATTTCCGCGTCTCCATTGAGAGAGAGCGTGTCATGGATGCTTAGCAACGACAGACGCCCCAGGAGCACTTCTGCCCGAGCGCTTTGGAAAGAAGGAGAAAGCGGCGCACCCAGCGTTTTCCACGCGTTTTTAGGCGCGAATTATTGAAGACAAAAGCGATGACCGTCGGTAACCCTCAGGCTGACATGTTGATGTGATGTGATATCTGATTTAAGTGGGCGTGGTGTGTGTAAGGTAGAGAGGGCATGACTGATGATAGTGTCCTGATCCAGTCTCGACGCTATTCTCAGCCTGCGCTCCAGCTGAGTAATCAACTTTATTTTAAAAAATAATTTATATATTTTATATTCAAACTGAAAACATTATGTGATTAACCCTCAAGTCATTCAAGTCATCGTGTCTCAAGTCAAGTCAAGTCCCGAGTCTTTAACTTCCAAGTCCGAGTCAAGTCTCAAGTCCTAAAAATAGCGACTCGAGTCGACTCGAGTCCAAGTCACCAAGTCACAAGTCCCCATGTCTGCTGCTATTTGCTGCAGTTCTCCAGCTGTGACCTTTGGCGAGTCTTTAGCTACTCAAACTCTCCTTCTCACCACACATTAGGACGATATAGACAAGTCCTCTTCCAAGCAGTTTTGTAACATTTTATGTTGATTGGAGATTCTTAATTATTGCCCTGATGGTGGAAATGGGAATTTTCACTGCTCTAGCTCTTTTCTTAAAGCCACTTCACCAATTTGTTAAGCTCAATTATCTCAATTATCACATCAGAAATACATTCTTTGGTTTTTCTCATTGTGATGAATGATTAAGGGAATTTGGGCTTTGTTTTCCCTCCTCTTTATATTTCTGTGAAACAGGTAGCCATAGCCATAGCTGGATAATTTCATGTTTATAATCAAGCTTGAGTGCTCAAAATTGTGAATTTGAATGGGAATATAGAGATATTTTACTCATAAAAATTTCTAGGGGGGCCAATAATTGTGTCCAATGAGCATTTGAGAAAAAAAATTCATTTCATATTATCCAATGAAAGGATACATTTTTGTGAATATTTTTTTAAATAAAATATCAAAAGGATTAACAATGAATTTTCACAACCTTCTTTGGTCACTTTTACAAAGGGTGCCAGTATTTTGGGCCAATTTTGTGAATAAGCACTACAGAATAATACAAGTTAATTTAAAGTATATTATTGTTTATTTTATTTGGATTTTTATTATTATTATGATTATTATTTGTATTTTTTTTATTTTTATTGTTGTAAGGTATGTTTTTTTGTTCATTTATAAAAGAGCCGCTAGAACAATCTGCTTTAATATATTACATTAATTAGATTAAAATATTAATAGATTGAAGGTAGTTAATCTGATTCTTCTGGTTTTCTTGTGTGCTCTTCTGTTATCCTATAATTTTGCACTTTACAGTTGCTAGCAAGGAGAAAAAGAATGAAATTAATATTTACAGGCCAAGTTGTTGAAATAGTGTTGGTTTTACATTTTGAAATTGCACAATATCAGTTGTTTTGCAATAAGATAAAAACCTGCCAGTTTGGGTGAGCCTATGACTTTTAATCTAGTACCAACTGGAGGACCTGTATGATATCTGCATTATACTAGATATGATGAACACGTAACAGAAACTATAACACCTGCCTCATAATGTGTCATGCATAATTAATTATTTGGGCATTACTCTTGTATCCACAGGTTGATGAAAAATGAGGTCATGGCCTGTTTCAGTATGAAGTGGAGGAAGGGGAAGCTTGCGTTCACCAAGATCAATCTGTACACGGTTGTCACAGGTAAAACAAAATTAACATATAATACAAATATTAGCATCATATCATTGTGACATTCAGCGTTGTTTAGTTTCTGTTTTAGTTGGTTTAGTGAAAACCAGTAACCTCGTATTGTAGGTACTCATCTGTCACACAGAAATCACACAAACTTCTATATTTACACTTCTTATTGATTGGCAGGTCATTCCTGTTGCCAGCCTATCTTTATTGTTCAGAACTCTAACAATTGTTTTTGCATTCTCTAACAATTGTTTTTGCATTTAATGTATTAGACATTAAATGTTAATTTACCTTAAGACACTCTGCAAAAAAATACTGCAATGTGTCTTTGTTGTCATGGTTTTCTTTTGCTAGATTGTCTGCTTAGTGTTTGTCAATTGCATCACAAGCTGAAATATATTTTGATGACTTATAGCATGTAATTTACATTCATGGCTCTTAAAGCTAGGGTAGATTTTTATTTTTTTCTAAGAAACCAAATCAATAGTGTAAGTGGTCTAAATGTATTCTGTGGAAGGCAAATAAATAGTAAATGATTACATTCAGTGATTACTATAGTGCATCATATCCTATACTTACACATTTTCTTATTCAAATATTTCTTACAGAGAGTGTCCAGAAAACATCAAAAGAGACGGGGCAAATACTGCAGCAGCCACTGCCTTTTGTTTAAAATATGCCCCAGCAGAGCCGTTGCAAGGAGGGTGAGAGGCCCTGTGCAAAGTTGATGTGCGAGGCCCTCTACAATTTTGCGTGTGTATGTGTGTGTGTGGTGGGGGAGGTTGCTGTAGCAAGGCAAGGCAAGTTTATTTATATAGCAAATTTCGAACAAAAATGGTAATTCAAAGTGCTTTACATAAATGAAGTAAAATAATCATGAAGAACAAAAGTAAAACAAGCAATTTTAAAACTTTGGAAATTATTTAAAAATTTACTTGAATTTAAAACAGTTAGAAATAGAAAATGATCTTACAGTTAATACATAAAATACAGTGCAATCAGGTCGGACATGGCATTTGAGTTTTGAGTCTAGATTTAAATGTGACTAGTGTTTTAGCACATCTGATCTCTTCTGGAGGCTGATTCTGGAAGCAATGTATTTTGGTCCTAGGTCTTTGAGTGACTTCTAGACAAGTAGAAGTACTTTAAAATCAATCTTAAATGTAACTGGAAGTTAATGAGGACTGGTGTGATATGCTCAGATGTTCTAGTCAGAATCCTGGCAGCAGTGTTCTGGATGAGCTGCAGCTGTCTAATGGTCTTTTTGGGAAGGCCGGTGTGGAGCCTATTACAATAGTCCACCCTGCTGGTGATAAAGCATGAACAAGTTTCTCCAAGTCTTGGCTGGAAACAAAACATCTAAACATTCTTGCAATGTTTTTTTAAATGATAGTATGCTGATTTAGTTACTGCTTTGACTACTGAAACTAAGGTCTGTCTCCAGAATCACACCACGTTTCCTGTCTTGATTTTTAGTTGTTAGACCCCTAGAGTCAAAGTATGCATTCACCTTAAAAACTTCATCTTTGTTTCCAAATGCAATGACTTCAGTTTTTTCCTTGTTTAACTGAAGAAAGTTCTGGCACATCCAGCTATTAATTTCATCAATGCATTGGCAGAGGGAGTCAGTGGGGCTGTATTCATTTGGAGATAAGGCTAGGTAAATCTGGGTATCATCAGCATAGCTGTAATAGGCAATTAGGTTTCTTTCTCATTATTTTACTTAGAGGAAGCATATACAGGCTAAACAAGAGCGGTGCAAGAATTGAACCTTGTGGGTCTCCACATATCATGGATGTCTACTTAGACTTATGCTCTCCTAGACTCACATAATGATCGCTCCTTTTTTAAGTATGACCTGAACCATTTGAGTACCATCCCAGAAAGCCAGACCCAGTTTTCCAGTCTCTCTAGTAGTATGTTATGATCGACAGTGTCAAACGCAGCACTGAGATCTAGCAATACCAGCACTGATATATTGCCAGAGTCACAATTTAAGTTAATATCATTTATTATCTTAATGAGTGCTGTCTCTGTGCTGTGATGCGGTCTGAAACCAGATGTTTAAGTGTTTATTCAGCTGATTAAAAACTACCTTTTCTATAATTTGCCTATAAAAGGAAGATTAGATATTGGTCTATAATTGCTCAAAATGGTGTTATCAGGATTGCTCTTTTTCAGGAGGGGCTTAACAACTGCAGTTTTCAGGGAGTTTAGAAAAGTCCCAGAGAGAGATTTACTTCTAAACAGTTAAGCACACTTTGAAAAAAGATGTGGGAAGTGTATCAATATAGCTAGTTGATGATTTTAGTTGCTGCACTATGTCTTCCAAAATGTTGTTTGTTTTCTTACTGACTATTATTGGAGCAATATCATTAATAACATTCTTAACTTTTGAGTTGAAGGAATCAAGGAGAATATCCAACAGAGTCGGCAAAAAATACTTGGTGTTAAAGATATGG